>NC_143547.1:35893374-36049124 GCF_031878675.1 Megascapheus bottae | reverse complement strand
TCTCCACCTGGCTGGCAAGTGGGGATTGTATGCATTAGTGATGAACCTTCTGAATCTGGAAGGGTCTGGAGATATTGTGAAGAGAACATAGCAGACTAACTGGTGCCGAAGGGTTTTAAGGCCTCATTTTGTTATTGCTCTTGTTGACAAGAGAAAATGTGTTATCTATTGGTGGGGCATTGGATGCCTTAAAGAAAAGTCCAGTCTTGTCACTTGTGTGCATAGGGACAAATCCCTTTAACTCAAGTGATTTGCTGGGCCACACCTTCATGTGACCTTGTGTCATGCAATGCCATCATTTAAATGGCATCATCCAAGAGGGTTCTGGTAGAATTTATTCAGAGTGGTCCTCAAGAAAGCTGCTAGAGTTGGGAATGTATGAGCTGACTCTAACCAGTGTCTAGAAGCCACTCCATTAAAGCAGAATTAATTAACAATTCTGGGTATCCTTGATGCTTATCAGGGAAGCACTTAGGGGCCCTGGGTTACCTTTTTTTTATCACTACAGAAAAATTCTTGATTGCCTGTAGTGGTTCGGCCCTGTGATAAGGCATCATGTTACTGTAGGTACTTGTAGTGAAGCAAAATGTCTAATGGTTAAAGAAGCAAAAAAGGAAGCACAGTCCCTTTGAAGAGCATATTCCCTATGACCTTACTGTCTTCCATCTGGCCCCACCTGATGGGAGTTTCCTTTACCTCCCAATGGCGCCACCCTGTGACCAACCTTTGACAGGCAGGCTTTTGAGTAATACTTGGGGATCCAGACAAGCACAAGGCCACAGAGATGATTTCAGTGGTATTCCAAACAGAAACAATCTTTTCCATGGATTTTTTTGATTCATGTTCCTGCTGTCTACTTGAGCTAGACATTGAACGAGATGAACATTGTATTACTTGTCTTTGCCACTTCTCAAGTTCCACAGGAAATTGGACTAGTGGCTAAACCAGCCTTGACCCTTGTCAGTCTGGAAATCCCTACCCCCTCATTTACATAGGTAGAATCTAAGAGGGAGAATGTGATAAGTACTGAAAAGCCATTGGCTGTAGGACGTCCTGGTGGTGAAGGGCAGACCCTTTGTGTATTCAGGGGCATCCAGAGGGGATGATTATTAATTGATCGCAAACCACTGAGCTGTGCGAGTCTATTATTGTTTCCTTTATTTTATTTTATTTTGTTTGGGGTCTGGTTGCTGTTTTTGCTTAAGGCTAGCATAGCTCTACTTCTACTGATATTTTTCTATGTGTGGTTAATTGGATAGAAGCATTTCACATACTTTTCTAGCAGGGCTGAGTTTGAACTCTGATCCTTAGATATCAGCCTCCTTTTAAATAGCTAGGGTTATAGGCATGAGCCTCCAGTGGCTGGCGTCTAGTGCCTCCTTGAACCCTTGATACAGCTCTGGCAGTAATGGATTACATTCTGAATATTGACAAAATGTACTTAGATTTGGGACTTGAGTATAATTAAAAATTAAAATCCTGTGTTTCCTGGTGGATACGCCATGCTGCCCCCTTAACAAATGGGCATGGATTATTTATCTCATGTACCAGACTTGTGATGGAGTCATTTAAATGCATTCGATCTTTTTTGGAGGGGAAGGGGAGAGAAAAAATAGGGTCTTGTAAAGCTAAGCTCCTAGAGTTTCCTTCAGTGAT
Source organism: Megascapheus bottae (assembly GCF_031878675.1). Taxonomy (NCBI): domain Eukaryota; kingdom Metazoa; phylum Chordata; class Mammalia; order Rodentia; family Geomyidae; genus Megascapheus; species Megascapheus bottae. The sequence goes on along the minus strand of NC_143547.1, from coordinate 36,047,468 downwards.
GTCCAACCATTTCATACCATCATTGTCACATTATCATTATCCTGATAGATGATAATGTCAAGATGAAAAATTGGGTCAAGAACTAAAATGATCATGGTACAATAAAAATGTTAGAGTCTAGATATTCTACCAATAGCATATCAAGGTGTTTTCTTTTCCTTCTGTATTTCACTCTATAGCTTATGCTGGCCTTGAACCCATGATCTTCTTGCCCCTGCATTCCAAGTGCTAGAGTTACAGGCCTGTGCTACCACTCCTGGCTATTGCTCAAGTTATTTACCCCAATGCTGGGAGTTGTGCATACAAGACAGGCACTCAACCACCAATCTACACCCCTTCTCGAGTTTTTATTTTTGTGGCTCTAAAGTAAGGTCAGTTTATTGCCCAGTTCTTGTTGCTTACCAAGTCCCAGACACAAGGAATGGCTGGAGACAAAGAACAGATGAGCATCTCTGTAATTTACTTTCAACCAGGCTCTGGAGTGCTGTGAAGTCCTCTCAAATTTTTCTTTAAAAACGATTTCTTTAGCGTTTTCTCTGTCCTTAAAAAAAATCAGATCAGATGGAAGTTTGGCCTAGTGGTAAGTGTGCTTGCCTAGAATGCACGAAGTCCCAGGTTCTATTCCTCAGTATCACATATATGGCAAAAAGCCAGAAGTGGTACTGCGGCTAAAGAGGTAGAGTTCTAGCCTTGAGAAAGCCCAAGGACAGTGCTCAGGCCCTGAGTTCCGTCCCCACCACTGGCAAAAAAAATCAGACCAAAGTTAACACACAGTAAAGGTCACCCTTTAAGTTCTGTGGATTTGGACACGTGTCCAGAAGTACCCATCATTGTCATCATTATACAGAATGCACTTTTTAGAGTCAGCTCCCCCCACCCCCAATCCTCAGGCTCTTTCCTTATGCTTTGTTGGTGTGAATATCATATAAATAGAATCATGGGTAGGGTTGTTTTAAATCATTAAGTCTTTTAATTGTTCATTTTTAAGGAGTGAAACCTTGTATAGCCTAGGCTAGCCTTAAACTTAGGAATATTCTGCCTCAGGCTCCTCAGTAGCTGAGACTACAGGCATGCAGCTGTGGCTAGCTTCAGAACTTGTGGGGTTTTGTTTGTTTGTTTTTGGTTCTTGCTTTACTGGCATTTGACCATGTCATCTTGTGCTTGCTTGAGTAAAGTTGCCATGTGAGCCACACCCCCAGTACCACTGGCTTTGAAAACTTTTATTTGTAAGTTAGCATCTGAATTAGAAAGTGTGTAGTTCTGTGAGCTTTGATAAATGTATAGAGCTGTGTTAACTACCAACACAAGAACAAAACATTTTTTAGCTTTCTCCCAACAGATTTCATTTCCTGCTATTTTAAGAGTCAAGTCCAGGCCCCTATACCTTGCAATGACTGGTTTGTTCTTAGATCTTAGAATTTGTGTTTTAAAAAATGGTGTGTAAGTGGAATTGCACAGTACTTAACTCTTTGAGATAACTTGCTATGAATAAAAGATTTGAGATGTATCCATGCTGTTAGGTTTATCAGTAGTTCTTATTTCTGAGCCTTGCTCTATAGTGTGGATGTACTGAACATTTATTCATTCTCAAGTTGGGGCACATTTGGATTCTTTCCAGTTTGGGGGCACTGAATAAAGTTGCCATAAATATTTGTGACTTTCTGTGTTTTCATTTTACTAGGGTAACTAGTTGTTGGATTGTTGAGATACATGCCCAATGTATTTTGAGAACCTGCTAAACTGCTTTCAAAGTGGCTGTGCCATTTGGCATATATGTCCTTATATGACTGGCATATTTCACTTCCTTCAAAAGCTCATCTGTATTGTAATATATGTCATAAATTCCTTTTTGTAAGGCTGAATAGCATTGCCTTGTAAGTAAAACATTTTTTTCACCTTTTGAGGTATAATTTGACAAATAAAAATGACATATTCAAGGTGTACACTGTGATGATTTATTTAAAGTTGAGGTGGGGAAGGAACCTGAGACTTTGTGCATGCTAGACAAGTGTTCTACCCCCGAGACCCAGGCCTAACCTCAGTTCAGTGCTTTGATATATGTACATATCTTCCTAGAAAACATTGAAGTGCTTTCAGAGTAACTACAGTTGGATGTGCTCATCAGTGTATAAAAGTTTCACTTCCACATTTTCAAGTTGTGTATGTGTACATTCTTTTTTTTTTTTTTTGCTAGTCCTGGGCTTGGGCTCAGGGCCTGAGCACTGTCCTTGGACTTTCTCAAGGCTAGAGCTCTACCACTTGAGCCTCAGCACCACTTCTGGCTTTTTTCTATGTATGTGGTACCAAGGAATCGAACCCGGGTCTTCGTGCATGCTAGGCAAGCACTTTACCACTAGGCCAAACTCCTGGCCCTGTATGTGTACATTCTTATGCTAGTGATCGGGCTTTACCTCAGGGCCTGGGCTGTTAGCTTTTTCTGCTTGAGACTGGTGCTCTATCATTTAAGCCACAATTGCACTTGTTTTGTCTTTCTGAATAAGTCTTATGGCCATTCCTGCCTAGGCTGGCTTCGAACTACAACCCTCAACTCTCTGCCTCCTGATGAGTTAGGATTATAGGCATGAGTCATTAGTGCCCTAGCCAGGGTTTTGTTTTCTTCTTGTGCTATAGAACCTAAATTTGAGCGTGCTAGGCTAGCACTCTGTCACTAAAATGGAAGAATTGAGAGAGGATTGCCACTATCAGTAAGTTCCTGTCACCTTACTATTAAGGGATAGTAAGAATACTTAAGATTGACTCTCTCAGCAAAATTACAAGTATACAATTTTAAGTCACCATGCTGTATATTAGATCTCCAGATGTTCATACTTGAACTCCAAGTTGTATCTTTTGACACCTAAGATATTTTATTTTACATGGTGCTACAGATAGGCCCTAGGGCTTTTGCCTTCTACCACTGTTTACACTACTTACATCACTATCATGTAAGAGTTAACTTTTTTGTGCCTATCCTGGGACTTGAACTGAGGGCCTGGATGTACTGTCTGAGGTATTTTTTTGGGGGGGGTCTTGGGGCTTGAACTCAGCCTGGGCACTGTCCCTGAGCTCTTCAGCTCAAGGCTACCACCCTACCCTTGAGCCAAGCCCCATTTCCGTTTTCTATTGGAGATAAGAGTCTCAGGTCCTTTTGTGCCTGGGCTGGCTTTGAACCTTGATCCTCAAGATTTTTCCTCAGATTTCAGCCTCCTGAGTAGCTAGGATTACTGGTGTGAGCCACTACGCCAGGCTCTGAGGTCTTTTATTTTAAACTGGCTGTTGCATGGGTACTGGGACATGAACCTAGTCCCTAGGGACTGTCCCTGAACGCTTTTGCTCAAGTCTGGCATTGTACCACATGACCCACAGCTCCACTTCTGAGTTTTTTTGGTCTTCAATTGGAGATAGGAGTCTCTTGGACTTTTTCTGCCTGGGCTGGCTTCGACTCACGAATCTCAGAACTAATCCTCCAGAGTAACTAGGATTACAAGCGTGAGATGGCAGCACCCAGGTTCTTTACCTCTTCTTTGTTTTAAAACTAATGAATGAGCATTGATTTCTTTGTTTATCCTATTTATCATCAGATGATATTCTTTTTTTCATATATTTTTATTGTAATTAATAGAAGGGTTACATGATATTTGCCAGATAGAAGGTACATTAATTCCCATACATTGATACCCTTTCACATGTCTTGGTCCCCATTTCCCTCCCCCCAACCCCCACCCCTCATCTTGTTTTCCCGCATTCCCTATCCAATTTCAAATAACCAAATACAAATATATCCGATATATCAGGTAACATCAGATGATATTCTAATGTGAGATTTTAATCTGTTAATATAGTGAATTATTTTTGTGCCAGTCTTTGGGCCACTCAGGGCCTGGGTGCTGTTCTTTAGTTTTTTTTTTCTATTTTTTAACTCAAGGCTGGTGCTCTACCACATGAGCCACAGCTTTACTTTTGTCTTTTTTGGTGGTTAATTGGCGTCTCAAGGACTTCCTGCTCAGTGACTTTCAACCGAGATCCTTAGAACTCAGCCTCCTCACTACCTAGGATTACAAACATAAACCACCAGCATCTGGCTAGTCTTTTTTTTTGTATTTGCTCTGCCCTGCCAAGATAAACTTCATATCAACTTTTATTCGTGCGCGTATTGTTGGATTCAGTTAAGGAGAAGCATGATGGCTACAGTATTGTCTTTGATGAAGTAAGTGGGAGTGGGGGAATTAGGTGTAGGGTGGGATTAGTGGCAGTGTTGGCTTTAGGAGTAAATTTGGTAACCATAGTAACCAAGATGGTATAGACAAGTGTAGATGGGCTGATGTAGGGAGAAATTGTGAGTGTTTTCTTCTGATGGCTTCTAGATTTGATGTGCTTAACTAGTCTAACTGAAAGCATAATAAAGGTAGAGAAGGATGACAAGAATGCCAAGTCTGGGGAAGTTTAGTAGAGTGATTGAGGGCTGTGTCTTTCTTTAGGTGGGGATTTTGGCCAGACATGGAATGTTCTGGAATAGAGGAATGCTATATGTTCACAGATGGAGTTTTGATTTGATTTGGTAGACAGGGTAGTTGACAAGAATGTGCTTTAACTCTACAGGAAGCTGACATCTTACATTTGTGGTTCAAAACCAGCTCAAGCAGGCAAATCATGAGATTCTTATCTCCAATTAATCAGCAAAAAGCCAGAAGTAGAGTTATGCTCAAGTGGCATACCTTGACTGAAAAAGTCAAGCGGGAGTTTGTAGCCCTGAGTTCAAGCCTCAGCATAAGCACATATACACAAAAGCCAAAAACAAGTTTTTATTGGCAGAGCCTGATTTGTACTGAGTTGGCAACTGTGTGGCTGAGGTGACATAACTTTATTCATAAATTCACTTATTTAGGGTTTTTTTTTGTGTGTGTTAGTGTTGGGGATTGAACTCTGGGTGCTGTCCCTTATCTTTTATTGCTCACTGGTCTTGTGCTACCACTTTAGCCACTGCTGTGGCTTTTTGGTGATTAATTGGAAACAAGAATCTCATGAATTTTTCTGTTCAGAATGGCTTGGACCACAGTTATCAGGTCTCAGCCTAGTGAGTAGCTAGGATTACAGGCACGAACCATTAATTGGTGTTTGGCTTACTTTCTTATTGAAGAAATATTCAAAGGAGCCCAGAGTGTGGCCTAGTGGTAGAGTGCTTTCCTAGCATGAATGAAGCCCTGGATTCAATTCCTTGGTACCACATACACAGTAAAAACGGGAAGTGGTGCTGTGGCTCAAATGGCAAAGTGTTAGCCTTGAGAAAGACCAAGGACAGTGCTCAGGCCCTGAGTTTAAGCCCCAGCACTGGCAAAAAAAAATAGTGGGGCATTGGGGATCAGGGCCTGAGTGAAGATTACTGTAGAATGGGCTGGCAGCTCAGGAAGCACTGAGACCCAGGCAAAAAAAAAGGCACTGACTGGTAGCACAGTGGAAATGGGCCTGACTGGGGAGGGATAGAGCAGAGTAACATGCTAGCTGTTTTAGGAAATTGCTTACATACAACGGGTATGAACAAATAAGAACAAGCTTTGAGGATAATGAATTCTGGAATTCTCCTTGTCAAGGAAAGGGAGTTACAAATATGGAAAGCATTAAAAGGGATGTAATTTAGTAATAAGAAATAGTGTGAATTCATGATTATATATATGCATATATATGCTTATAAATATAATTGTGAGGTTTTATATATAGGACTATAGACACAGTATGTATGTATGTATGTATGTATGTATCTATCTATCTATCTATCTATCTACTTACCTCCCTCCCTCCCTTCCTCCCTCCCTCCCTCCCTCTATCTGCTGAAGGAGTCGGGGATCAAGCAAAACCCAGAAGTAATAAAGATACCTGGTACTCATGATTTTGCTTTCTTCATTATACAATTATTCCCTAAAAGGAAATTGGATCATTGGAAATATGGTTTATTTTAGTTCTATTATTGAGAAAAATACAAGGTGAACTTCTGTGTGTGTGTGTGTGTGTGTGTGTGTGTGTGTGTGTGTGTGTCTGTCTGTCTGTCTGTCTGTCTGTCTGTCTGTCTGTTGTGGGACTTGAACTGTGGGCCTGGGCATTGTCCTTGAACTCTTCAGCTTAAGGCTACAGCCCTACCCCTTAAAACACAGTGCCACTTCCGAATTTGTTTTGTTTTAGTAGGCCTTTTTTTTTGCCAGTCCTGGGGCTTTTTCTCAGGGCCTGAGCACTGTCCTTGGGCTTTTTCAAGACTAGAGCTCTACCACTTGAGCCACAGCACCACTTCTGGCTTTTTCTATGTACGCTGTACTGAGTAATCGAACCTGGGTCTTTGTGCATGCTAGGCAAAACACTCTACGACCAGACCAAAATCTAGGCCTTTAGTAGAATTTTAAAACTCAGGACACAATTGTAACCCAAGATGATAGTTTTGATAGATAAGACTCACAAACTCCGAAAGTCCTCTTCCATGCTACTTTTCTCTTGGGATTCACACCTTGGAGTAATCCCTGACAAAAAGAAGAACAAAAGAAGTTCTAGGATATAGCACCTAGGCCCTGAGTTCAAATTCCAGGAACAGCAACCAAAAAAAACCCCAAACAAACTCAGTTTCTTTCACACATTCTGTTCCTCTGGAAAATTTCCTGAGCTTTTCTATGACTTAGCTCTCTCATCTTAAAAATTAAATGTTTATAAATAGCCTCCACCTAAATACATTATTTTTAGAATTCAGTGAATGAATGCATGTCAGATGCTTATCATTCATGATTTCAAAATGAAGCACATAGCCAGTAAATTTTAGATTCACTGCTTTGCCTGAAATGGTTCATTGCCTGAACCTGTATGAGACAGGACCTCAGTGATTGTAGCTTTTCTAGTCATATGTTACCAATGTCTTAGAGGAGACCTTGAAAATGTGATCCCATCAGAGTCCTATACCAGGAATTCTACCAAGAGTGACAACACAGTAAAACATCACTAAGTGAAACCTATTCTTTTATATATGTGCTGGAATTGGGACTTGAAGTCAAGACCTTGTATTCTTGTCTTCCTTCCTTCCTTCCTTCCTTCCTTTCTTTCTTCCTTCCTTCGTTCCTTCATTCCTTCCTTTCTTCCTTCCTTCCTTTCCTTCTTTCTTTCTCTTTCCTCTCTCTCTCTTTCTCTTTCTTTCTTTCTTTCTTTCTCTCTTTCTTTCTTTCTCTCTCTCTTTCTCTCTTTCTTTCTTTCTCTCTCTCTTTCTTTCCTTCTTTCTTTCTCTTTCCTTTCCTTCCCTTCCCTTTCCTTCCTTCCTTCCTTCCTTCCTTCCTTCCTTCCTTCCTTCCTTCCTTCCTTCCTTCCTTCCTTCCTCCTTTCTTTCTCTCTTTCTTTCTTTCCGGGTTATGGGATTTTAACTCGGCCTGGGCATTGTCCCTGAGCTCTTCAGCTCAAGTCTACTACCCTACCCTTGAGCCAAGCCCCACTTCCTTTTTTCTAGGGGTTAATTGGAGATATGAGTCTCAGGTCCTTTTATTCCCTGGGCTGGCTTTGAACCTTGATCCTCAGATCTCAGCCTCCTGATTAGCTAGGATTACAGGCGTGAGCCACTGCACACTCACCGGCTCTTTCTTTTTTTGTTGGTTGTGGGGCTTGAACTGTGGGCTTGGGCACTGACCCACAGCTCCTCAGCTCAAGGCTACCACCCTACCCCTTTAGCCACTGCGCCATTTCTGGTTTCCTGGTGATTAATTGGAGTCTTACAGACTTTACTGCCCGGGTTGGCTTTTAACCTTCATCCTCAGATCTCAGCCTCCTGAGTAGCTAGGATTACAGGTGTGAGCCCCTGGCGAATTCTTGACTTTTTCTGAACAAATCTGATGCTCTACAACTTGAGCTACACACTTCTGGCTTTTTATTGGTTAAAGAGAAACTTTTTGTTTGTTTGTTTGTTTTGCCCTCCTGGGGCATGGACTCAGGGCCTTATCACTGTCCTTAGGCTTTCTCAAGGTTAGCGCTCTACCACTTGAGCCACACCACTTCCCGCTTTTTCTGTGGATGTGGTACTGAGGAATCAAACCCCAGTCTTTGTGCATGCTAGGTAAGCACTCCAGGCCAAACTCTCTGTCCCAAAGATAAGAATCTTTCCTGGCACCCATGGCTCATGCCTGTAATCCTAGCTACTGAGGTGGCTGAGATCTGAGGATGGTGGTTTGAAGCCAGTCTTGGCAAGAAAGTGTGTGAAACTGAAAATCTTCAATAAACTACTCAGAAAAAAAAACTCGGAATGGTGCTGTGGCTCAAATGGTAGAGCACTACACGAGCAAAATAGTTCAGGGACTTAAACCATGAATTCTATCTCCACAACTGAAAAAAAAGGATAAGAATGTCTAGAATTTAACTGCTTGGGCTGGCTTTAAAAGCTACAATCCTCAGATCTAAGCCACTTAATTTGCTATAATTAAGCCAGACCCAAGGAAACATAGACTCCATGGTTTCCCTCATTTGTAATAATAAGTATACATTTAGGATTTTCCTAGCAGAGAATCACGATAGCTCAAAAAACTATGTACATATGGCCATGTGGGATGAAGCTAAGTAAAATGGAACTCCAGGATATGGAAACAAGAGGTTTCTCTTTGTGGTTATTGTCTTTAATGTAGTATATGAAGTTATTTCCTTTCCCTTTATTCCCCTTATGTTTTATCCCCTGTTGTTACAGTATCAGACTTTAGTACTTAGTGTATTTATTACTAATGTATTAAGTGAAGTAAGCCAGACCCAAAGAAACATTGTCTCCATAGTCTCACTGTAATTTTTTGTGTATGCTGGTACTAAGCTTAAATTTAAGACTTAGGTGCTGTCCCTGAGCTTTTGTGACCAATGCTACTGCTATATCATTTTGATCCACAGCTCCACTTTTTGTTTTGTTTTTGTTTTTTGTTTCTGTGGTTAATTGGCAGTAAAGTCTCACAGACTGACCTGCCCAGGCTGGCTTTCAACTTTGATCTTCAGTTTTCAGCCTCCTGAGTAGCTAGGATTACAGGTGTGAGCCACTGCCTGTCTGTAATTTGTTTATATAAACTAAAATTATTAACACATATAAATTGTACATATGCTTCAGAAATAGAAATATCACATCTTTTCTTTTATATATGGAATTTAGATTTTATATATGGTATCTAGATTTTTCTTTCTGTTGTGGGGCTTGAACTCAGGATCTGGGCACTGTCCCTGAACTTTTCTGTGCTCAAGACTAGTACTCTACCAACTTGAGCCACAGCACCATTTCTGCCTTTTTCTGTTCATGTGCTACTGAGAACTTGAACTCAGGGTTTCATGCATGCTCATCAAGCAGTCTACCACTAAATAGACTACACATTCTCAGTCCCTGATAAATATTATGCTATATGATCAGAGGCACATAGGAATTGCACCTTTGTTTTCCTCAACTAACAGCATCCTCCTTTGGCCAGGCTTACTTCTTACCATAAATTGGAGGTGAGCATAAATAATTGTACACATCAGTGTCCAAGCTTCCTTTTGCTTAAATATTCTCAGGAGTCTATGTCTAAGCCTTTCCTTTTCCGTGGCATCCTCCTGTAGCAGTCTTCCACTCAGACACTATGACAGGGTGTCCCTGGAATTGTTGAACTGGAATTTGTTTCTGGTTTGCATGTCCCCGAAGAATCCTTTCAAACAAATAGGCCATGTTACAAGATGGAGCTTAGCTACAGTATTCAGAGATATAGAGAATGACAAAATGGATTGTTTTTCTCCCAATACTAGAATAACATACAGGAATTGTTAGTGCCACACCACATTACCTCACTGGTTTCTTTCTTTTTTTTTCTGGTACTTGTCCTAGGGCTTGAACTCAGGGCCTGGACACTGTGTCCAAACTTTTGGGCTCAAGCCTGGTGCTCTACCACTTGTCGCTAAGAGTCTCATAGACATTCCTACCCGGGGGGGGGTCTTAAAACAATGATCCTCACATTTCTGAGTAGCTAGGATGATAGGTGTGAGCCAATAACACCTGAATCACTGGTTTCGTCTTCTCTGCCAGTCTGGGAGTTTGAACTCAGGGACGAGGTGTTCTCCCTTAGCTTCTCACTCAAGGCTAGCACTCTACTACTTGATCCACGGCATCACTTTCTAACCCTTTGCTGATTAATTGGAGGTAAGAGTCACAAAGGAGGCTAGGAGCATAGCCTAATGGTAGAGTGCTTACTTAGCATGCATGAAACTCTGGATTCAATTCTTCGGTACCACATACACAGAAAAAGCCAGAAGTGGTGCTGTGGCTCACATGGCAGAGCGCTAACCGTGAGCAAAATGTGTCCCAGGACAGTGCCCAGGCCCTTAGTTCAAGATCCAGAACTGGCAAAACAAAGCAAAACAAATAGATGTTAGAAATATTGATGGACTTAGTTGGAAATCAGACATTTCTTTTAATGTCTTTTTAAAATTATCTCTCCCCTGAGTTTTTCCATCCAGCCTATGCATTTCCTGTAAGAAGGGAAGAAAAATCATTTACTTTGGAAAGCAGATGAAGGGAGTTTTCTCAGAAGCTAATACTTTGGAATCCTAGGGAAAGTCTTTGGTAACAGCTTTCTGAAACCCGGGGAATATAACTGGATAAGTAAAAGGTTTCCAGTAAGTATTTGCTATGTGCCAAGCAATCTGCTAGATGTATTCTGGATTTCATATTTGAAATTTGTCCATTCTTCTGTGCTTTCAATATAATCATGAACTCAACTTATCTTACATGCGGTATTAAGCACTAGGCTAGGAACAGTGAAGAATACTGAATACCAGCTTCTGATGGACAAGGAATGGAAAATAAGGCATTCAGTGTGCTCTGGGCACAGGGAGAGGGCCTGGCAAAGGCAGTGCCTGCCATGTAAGCACCACAATCAGGCTACAGAAAGGGTTATACTACCAACTGATGTTCTTTAAATATTTATTCAGCATTTATTTGGCTGAGGGCAAAGAAAACACAGGTTTTCTTTAATACAAACTGCAAACTTTTTAGATGTCCAAAATAAAGAAAATATTATATGCACGGAACTTAACCTAATATTTTAGCTTAATTAGAACTGCCTTTCATTTCTGAATTTTTCCATTGCTTGCAATTAGTCATTCCCATGACTAAGGATGGAATAACTAACTGTCCATAGACAAAGAGACAGGATATGTCTTGCATAAATATATTTGAACTATTTTTCTTTTGCCAGTCCTGGGGCTTGAACTCAGGGCCTGGGCACTGTCCTGGGACCCTTTTTGCTCAAGGCTAGCGCTCTACCATTTGAGCCACAGTGCCACACCTGGCTTTTCCTGTGTATGTGGTACCAAGGAATCGAACCAAGGGTTTTGTGCATGCTAGGTGAGCACTGTGCCACTAGGCTATGCTCCCAGCCCTTGAATGATTTTTTGAACAAAATTGTATCTACTTTTTTTTCTTTTATTGCTGGCCCTGGGGCTTGAACTCTGGACCTGGTACTGTTCTTGAGCTTCTTTTTGTCAAGGCAGCACTCTACCACTTGAGCCACAGCGACATTTATGGCTTTTTTCTGTGATTAATTGAAGATAAGAGTCTCAAGGACTTTCCTGCCTGGGCTGGCTTTGAACTGTAACCCTCAGACCTCAGCTTCCTGAGTAGCTAGGATTTCAGGCGTGAGTCACCAGCACCTGGTTATTTCTAATTTTGAATACTTCAGTTCTTCAGTTTTATTCCTTGACTCTAAAAGGAATATTAAAATATTTTGATTTTGATAATCTGATAAACTGTAGACAGTTTTATCGCATGCACTGCAACAGTCCTTCTTACTTTGCATTATATTCCAAACCTGCCACTGTATGCCTGAGACCATGAATAGAACTGAATTCTGCAGGCCAGGTGTTGGTGGCTCACACCTGTGATCCTTGCTACATCTAAGGATTGTAGTTCTAAGCCAGCATGGGCAGACAGATCCAAGATACACTGATCTCCAATTAATGACCAAAGATCCACAAGTAGAGCTGTGGCAAGTGGTAGATTACCGGGCTTGAACAAAAAAAATTAAGGGACACTGGCTAAGAATTCCACTCAAAGTACCAGCACATGCACGTGTACGCATGTGCGCGCGCACGTGCACACACACACACACACACACACACACACACACACACTATACACACAAATTTATTGAAGGTGAGATGCTTTGATTTGTCTCATCATTGCATCTCTTGGGCTTTATATACAGATAGTAAATGTCATACCAGCAAATTATAGAGGTTGTTCCATGTTACAAAAATTAAAAGTTTTATTTTCCCTTCAAACCCTGACTCAAGGATTTGGTCAAAGCCAATAGTGTAATTTTAATAAAGCAATGCCACAGGCTGAAGTTTTGAGCATTTCTTCAGCAAGATGTTCTTTGAAAACATTCAGTACTAAAGATTGTTGCTCTAATTTATATTATGATTTCTTTTTCTTTTTTTCTTTTGTGTGTATGTGTGTGTGTGCGTGCGTACGCTGGTACTGGGGCTTGAACAGTGGGTCTTGGAATCACCATTTTCTTCCTTCCATCCTTCCATTTATTTGTTTATTGCCTTTATGGGGCTTGAACTCAGGGCCTGGGGGATGTCCCTTACCTCAAGGCTGATTTTCCCATCACTTGAGCCATAGCTTCACTTCTGGATTTTGTTTATTTATTTATTGGTTAATTTGAGATGAGTCTCACACAGACTTTCCTGCATGTGCTGGCTTTGATCCACAATCCTCAGATTTTAGCTTCCTATGTTCACAGCGTGAGCCATTGGTGTTGGACTATATTTTCGTTTCTAATATGTTTTTTGTTCTAATGTGTTTATATAGGTTGCCTATGTGACAAAATGAACTGAGAAAAATGTATCCTTCAACCTTGAAGGTGGCAATTAATGGTGTTTCCTTCAAGAAAAAAGAACGTTAGGAAAATCATCAGTAGTGGGGCCTGAACTCAGGGCCTGGGCACTGTCCTTGAGTGTTCCTGTTCAAGCTTAGTGTTCTGCCTCTTTGACCCACATCTCCATTTCCAGATTTCCAGTTTTCTGGTGGTTAATTGGAGATGAGTCTCATGGACTTTTGTGCCTGGGCTGGCTTTGAACTTCTATCCTCAGATCTCAACCTCCTAAGTATCTATGATTATAGACATAAGCCACTGGTGCCCAGCACATGTGTACTATTATTTTTTTTTTGTCATTGTGGGACTTGAAATCTGGGCCTGGGCGTTACCCTGAGCTCTTCAACTCAAGGCTACTGGTCTACCCCTTGAGCCACAGCCCCACCTCCCATTTTCTAGTGATTAATTGGAGATAAGAGTCTCACAGTCTTTAGTTCTGGGCTGGCTTTGAGCGATCCTCAGATCTCAGCCTCCTGAGTAGCTAGGATTACAGGCATGAGCCACCACACCCAGCAATGTGTATTATTTTAAATAGGACTTTTGAGTAAGTGGAGTGTGTCCAATGGATAAAAGATCGCTAAATCATTATTCATGTATTTGCCCAGTATAGTCCATTGGCCTACTAAAGAGTATGTCAGTTGCTTTCTTTTTATTCTTCCTGCACAGCTTAGACGGCATCCTTTGTCTGTAATATGGATCTTCATTCTACCCTGGATACTAGATGTAGGGGAATCTATTATCCAGATATGACAGAGTCTTTCCTATGTGTAGAATTCTTCTGCAATTCCCTATTGCTGACTGTACAATAAATATCGTGTTTCTTCAATTGGAATTCGTAATCTGTCATGAACTGGTACCTTCTCCACCCTCATTTCTCACCTCAACTCCACTTCTGCGTTAATCTCAGCAACACTAGAATACCAGCATACTTGGTTTTAAAAACTATCCCAGATACACACTGGTGGCCCATACTTGTAGGCTTAGCCATTCTGGAGACCGAAATTGGAGGATCAATGTTCCAAGACATCTTGGGCAGGAAAGTGTATGACTCATCTCCAATTTACCAGCCGAAAGCAGAGCTGTGGTTCAAGTCTAGCCTTGGGTAAAACTGTTCAGGTCTAGTGCCCAGGTCATGAGTTCAATCCCAGGAACAGCATACATACACACACACACACACACACACACACACACACACACACACACACCCACACTTCAAAATCTGAACTTTATTACCATATTTTCACTACTGCTTTGCTCAAGTCCCCTCATTTTTAAATTAATTAATTAATTAATTATATTTGCTTATTTAATTTAATTTTTTTTTGCGAGTTCCAGGGACTGAACTCAGGGCCTGAGCACTGTCCTTGGACTTTCCTCAAGGCTAGTGCTCTACCACTTGAACCATAGCACCATTTCCAGCTTTTCTATGTATGTGGTACTGAGGAATCAAACCGAGTCTTCGTGCATGCCAGGCAAGCACTCTGTCACTAGGCCAAACACCTAGCCCTTATTCTTTTATTTTTTGCCAGTCCCAGGGCTTAAACTCAGGGCGTGAGCAATGTGCTTGAGCTTTCTCCAGCACTTCAGCCACAGTACCACTTCTGGGTTTTTCCTCTGTATGTGGTATGGAGGAATTGAACCCAGGGCCAAGTGCATGCGAGGCAAGTACTCTACCGCCAGGCCACACTCCCAGGCCATCATTTTTTTGCCAGTCCTCGGCTTGAGCTCAGGGCCTGAGCACTGTCCTTGGGCTTTCTCAAGGCTAGAGCTTTACCATTTGAGCCTCAGCACCACCTCTGGCTTTTTTCTATGTATGTGGTACTGAGGAATCAAATCTGGGTCATTGTGCGTTCTAGGCAAGCACCCTACCACTAGGACATACTCCCAGCCCATAATTTATTAAAATCTAAATGACTACAGTAACCATTTCACTTATTTTTCATCTGTTCTTGTTCTCAAAGTGTCTTCTCAAAACTGAGTGATGCAGGAAAGACCCGAATCAAATTGCATCCTTTCTTTTCAAGATCCATTCTACTCTTCTAAAAACCCGTTTTGTCTCCTATCTCACATGATTTGTTATCCAGAACGTCATTACAGACTACAACCCTAGAAATTGTTTGGCTTCTGTTGCCTTTGACTTTTCTTCTGGGTCAAAGAAGCATGTATACTTTTGGGAGTGTGGCTGTTATTGATCAAGGGTTCCTCACCGAAGGAGCCCAATATGACAATTACCAAGTAGATTTTCCCATTTGTGTGGATCCAGGGAATATACAACACATATGAAACACACATAAACAAGTGTTAAACTATGTCAATAAAGGTATATTTTAGTAAAAAAATGATGTTGGGCTAGGGAGTTTGGCCTAGTGGTAGAGTGCTTGCCGAGCATGCATGAAGACCCAGGAGGTTCGATTCCTCGGTACCACATACATAGAAAAAAAAAAGCCGGAAGTGGTGCTGAGGCTCAAGTGGTAGAGCTCTAGCCTTGAGAAAGTCCAAGGACAGTGCTCAGACCCTGAGCTGAAATCCAGGACTGGCAAAAAAAAGATGTTATGCAGTGGACATTGCTGTTACACAGTTTTCTTTGACTATCATTTTGTTTTGTCCTCATCCTATCTTCCTTGTTACTTAATTGCTCCCTTTTTGCATTCTATTGACAGTACTGGCATTTGAACTTGGGACATTGGCTCTTAAATTTGGCCATGTCCTAATCCTTGGTTTGATTTATTAAGATAGGGTCTTGCACGTTTTGTCTGAGGCTAGCCTGAGACCGTGATACTCCTATTGCAGCTGGGATTATTCTCATGTACCACAGGACCCGGATTTAGGATTACAAGCATGAGTCACCAGGACTCAGCTATGTATATAGTGTTTTTATTCTGACAGGTTGATTTTTGTCAGGGGACTTTCTGCTTCAGTGTAGGTGATCACATGGGTCATTTTTCTTAGTTCTAGTAATGATTGTGTTGTTTTGACTGATTTTTGTCCCACCTCCCTCACATTCCTAGGTTAAATTTCACTGGATCATATTTACAATCTTTCTAACACTCTATTGGATTCAATTCTATTGGCTTCACCCCCTCCTAATGATCTTGTTTCCCCCTTCCCTTTCCTATTTCAAATAGACAAATGTATATATAATATATCAGATTACAAGGTAAGATACTGTAACAATATGACAATAATCAAGGAATAACAAAAGAGATGAGAGATAACATAGTACATTAAGAAAAACAATCACACAAGATAAAGCTCTTGTTTCCATATCCTGGAGGTCCTTTCCTTTAGTCTCATCCTATATAGCCTTATGTATGTAGGTTTTGAGCTATTGTAATCGTCTGCTAGGAGAGTCCAAGTTTTGTACAAATGAGCTTATTGAGTCTATGTTCCTTTGAGTCTGGCTTAGATCACTTAATATGATTTTTTTCCAAGTCTTTCCATTACAATTGGGGCTATGTCGTTCTTTCTGAAGACAGCATAGAATTCCATTGTGTATAAATACCACATCTTGTTGATCCACTCATCAACTGAGGGACATCTGGGTTGGTTCTATATCTTTGCTATGGTAAATTGTGCTGCAATGAACATGTTGTGCTAGTGGGTTTAGTATGTACCAGGCCCTTTTCTGAGGAAAGCCCAAGGACAATGCTCAGGCCCTGAGTTCTAGCCCCAGACTGGAAAAAAATATAGCCTCATAATCTTTTCTATCCAGGCTAGCTTCAAATGTGATGGCAGATATCAGCCTCCTGAGAACATAGGATTATAGGAATGAGCCACTGGCGCCAGTAATAATACTTTTCAGTTTCCTTTTCTTTTTTTTTTTTTTTGCCAATCCTCGGGCTTCAGCTCAGGTCCAGGGCACAGTCCTTGAGCTTTCTCAAGGCTAGTGCTCTACCACTTGAGCCACAGGACCACTTCCGGGTTTATCTGTGTATGTGGAACTGAGAAATCGAACCCAGGGCGTCGTGCATGCTAGGTGAGCACTCTACCATTAGGCCATGCTCCTGGCCCCTTTTCAGTTTCTTTTGTAATCTCCCCCACCCTTTGGCCAGGTGTTCATTTAAGGATGTGTGTTTGGAAAGACTTGGAAAAAATAATATTAAGTGAAGTAAGCCAGACCCAAAGGAACATAGGCTCCATGCTTTCCCTCATTGGTAATAAATCTAGTACTCTCCTAGCAGAGGATTACAATAGTGCAAAATCTAGATTCATTAGGTCATATAGGATGAGACTAAATGAAAGGATCTATAGGATATGGAAACAAGAGCCATATAATATGTGATTGTTGTTCTTAATGTACTAAGTTATTTCTCTTCTCTTTTGTTGCCATTTGGTTAATCTCATATTGTTACTATACCTGACTGTGTTACCTGGTATATTATATATACGTTTGACTACTTGAAATAGGAAAGGGAAGAGGGAAAAACAAGATGAATAGGAGGGGGTGGGTGGAGGGAAATGGGGAAAAATCATGAGAAGGGATATCAATGTATGAGAAGTAATGCACCTACTATCTGGTGAATGTAACTGTAACCCCTCTATATATTACAATTAAAAATTAAAAATTTCAACATGTTTGAATTTTCTAATTTTTATTCTATTATTGCTTTCTTGCTTTATTCATTATGATCAGAAAGCATGCTTCATATAATTTTCACCTTTTAAATTTATTGAGGTTTAGCTGGGCACCAGTGGCTCATGTCAATAATCCTAGCTACTCAGGAGGCTGAGATCTGAGGATTGTGGTTTGAATTTAGCCCAGGCAGGAAAGTCTGTGAGGCTCTTCTCTCCCATTTACACCTAAAAAAACAGAAGTTGAGCTGTGGCTCTAGTGGTAGAGTGCTAGCCTTAAGGAAAAAACAAAACAAAACAAAACAAAAAAACAAACAAACCCTCAGGACTGTGGGGCCCCAGTACTGGCATCAAAAAAAAGAAAGAAATAAAGGAAAAGAAAGCAGCAATTTTTTTTTGCCAGTCCTAGGCTTGGGCTCAGGGCTTGAGCACTGTCCTTGGACTTTCTCAAGGCTAGCACTCTACCACTTGAGCCTCAGCACCACTTCCGGCTTTTTGCTATGTATGTGGTACCGAGGAATTGAACCTGGGTCTTCATGCATGCTAGGCAAGCACTCTACCACCAGGCCAAATTCCCGGCCAAGCAGCAATTATTGACTTTTGTGATGTAATATGTGGTCTGCCTTGGAGGGTGTTCCACAGTTACTCGAGAAGAATGTGGAAATTGTTCTTATTAGGTGCAGTGCTCTCTCTCCTCTCACTTGTTCATGTGTTTATATGTGTAATATACATATATATGTACACATACATATATATACAAGTATATCCTTTTATATGATTTATAGTTTTTTGAATATAAAATGTTTTTTATACTTAATGTATGTAATATAAAGTTAGAAGATATATATTATCATGATTAATGTAGCAGAACAAATGAACATAACCATTATCTTTCTTTGTTACCCATTCTTCTATACTCCTCCCCCATGACAAGAGCAGTTGTGGTCTATTTATGCAAAATACTATTGCGTATAATTATTAACCATAATCATATATACTACTATAATTCTTTTGGTTGATCATGGGGCTTGCACTCTGGACTTGGGCCCTGTCCCTGAGCTCTTCAGCTCAAGGCTACCACCCTACCCCTTGAGCCACAGTTCCCCTTCCCTTTTTCTAGAGCTTAATTGGAGATAAGAGTCTCAGGTCTTTTTGTGCTTGGGCTGGCTTTGAACCTTGATCCTCAGATCTCAGCCTCCTGAGTGGCTAGGATTATAGGCGTGAGCCACCGCGCCTGGTTTACTTTAGATTTTTTTGTCCATCTTACTTGTCTGCTTCTTTGTACCCCTTGTCCCACATTTCATCCATACTGCCCCAGCCTTGAGAGTCAATGTTTGATTCTCATTCTCTGTATATTTGGCTTCTTAATACTATGTATGTGGGATCAAACAATATTTTTATTTTGTTCCTTTTTCTCTTTTCCCTTGTTATACACATTCCGATCTATCTGTCCACAGAGGTATATTTAAGTTGGTTTCCTTTTCTTAGCTCTTGTTAATAATTCAGCAATGAGCAAAAGAGCAAGGGAAAAAAAGAGCAAGGGTGTTTTTCCTTGGTGGTGATTTCATTTTTTTCTGAGCGTACACTCACAAAGAGAGATTGCTGGGTGAGTCATAGGGTAGTGCTATTTTTATTTAGGAGTTTCCATACTGCTTTCCACAACGGCTGTACCAATTTACATTCCTTCCAACAAAGCACAAGTGTTCATTTTTCTTGTCACCCTCACCCACACTTGCTATATCCTGTCTCTTTGACAGTGGCTATCCTGACAGGTGTTAGAGCAAATCTCATAGTGGCTTTGACATACAAGTCGGTGACGTTTAGTGATGTGGAGCACCTTTTCATGCACGTGTGTGTGTGTGTGTGTGTGTGTGTGTGTGTGTGTGTGTGTGTGTATGCTCCCTCTAGGTGTTGAACTCTGGGATTCATGAACTTGCTTAGTTTTTTCCGCTCAAGACTGGCACTTTACCACTTGAGACATAACTCCACATCTAGCCTTTTGCTGGCTAATTTTAGATAAAAGTCTCACTGACTTGTCTGGCAAGGCTGTCTTTAAACCAGCATCCTCAGATCTCTGTCTCCTCAGTAGTTAGGATAGCAGACACGAGCTACCAGTGCCCAGATGCTTTCAGATATTTTAATATCTTCCTTGCAGAAATGTCTATTTGAATGCCTTAAAAAATGACTCAGTAGTGACTCAATAGTCATTTAGGCTTGGATGCACAATAGTCTGTGCATAGCTGTTAAGATTTGCATATTGCACGTTCCCCCACAAGCTCATGTTTCAGTGCTTGCTCACTAAAACTGCAGTAAGGAGGTGAAGTTTCAGTATGGAAAAAAAAAGTTGAGTGACTTTTTTCTATTGACTTTTTTTATGTCTTAGATATTAGCTTCTTATCTGATGTATGTTTTGAAAATACTTTTAGGCTTTCATCACCGTATCTATATATCTGTTCAGAAGGGTGGGTCTCATGATTTTTTTTTTGTTTGGGGTGGCCTTCTGATCTTCCAAGTAGCTGGAATTACCAGCATAAGCCTCTAGCACTCAACATTTTCATTTTAAGTGATACTCTCATACATCATTTTCCAGATGTTCTTCCGTTCTTTGTCTATGTTTTCCTTTAGTTCTTTGAACATAGTTAATTATTTTAATGTGTTTTTCCAGCAAATCTGATATCTTTCATTTCCTCTTGGATGGTTTCTATCCATTCCTTTTGCTGGGCTATTTATTCCTATTTTTTAAAGCATTATTTTATTGTTGGGATAATGTATAGAGGGGTTACAGTTACATTCTTCAGGTAGTGGGTTCATTACTTCTTGAACACCGATAACTCTTCCCATGGTTTTCTCCCACTTTCCCTTCCCCAACCCCTCCCAATCATCTTGTCCTATTTCCTTGTATCACTGTGATTTTGTGTGGAAACCATATTTTTGAAAATCATAGAATGTTAATGCTGTAAATTACTTTCACTTTGGAATTGCTATCTCTTTATTTTATTTTACTTTTTTGTGGGTCATGGTGCTTGAACTCAGCCTGGGTGCTGTCCCTGAGTTCTTCATCTCAAAGCTACCACCCTACCCTTAAGCTAAGCCCCACTTTCTGTTTTCTAGAGGTTAATTGGAGATAAGAGTCTCAAGTCCTTTTTTTGCCCAGGCTGGCTTTGAACCTTGATCCTCAGATGTCAGCCTCCTGAGTAGCTAGGATTACAGGTGTGATCCACCGTGCCTGGCTGTTTCTTTATTTTTAAAAGCCTTAAAAATTTGTTTAGTGAGTTTTTCAAACTTGTTCTTTGCTGACTGTATTCCTTGTGTAGTCACTGAAGTCTCTGTTCCTTAGTTGGTAGTTAGGTTGTGTTTTGATAGAGATTACCTTAAACATCAGGAGCCAGAATAAATAACAAAAAAATCCCCTGAAACCCAAAAAGCAAATTAAAAATTGAAAAATCCCATCTCTTACATCTTTGCAGATTCGCTGCTTCTAGGATAACAGTGAGTTTGTGCTGATCGAAGTCAGTTAGGGTTTTGTGAGGTCTCAGTCTTCTCGCATGTGTTCTCTGCCTGTGGCCTTTTACATTCCACCACATATATTTTTGCTTTTGAATGTCCTCATTTTCCAGAGAAAGTCTCCCCAGCTCTGCTCCCAGGCTTTAAGTGATCTAGTTTATGTTTTCACTGAAATCCTTCCCCCAAGGCATCTGCATGTGCTTGTTTTTCTTGCATTGATTCTGATTAATCCCTACCACTTTTCCAACGTCAATTCTGAGTAAGCTGAAAGAGAGATCAAGGCCTTCTGTCAGTCTTTCAGCTCTCAGGCAAGTGAGAACACACACACACACACACACACACACACACACACACACACACACAATCATTTGCACATAAAATTGGCTTTGTTTTTGCCAGAAGAAGGAGAGACCAGAGTCCCACTGGGGAGAGTAGGGAACAGGAGCAGGTAAAAATGCCATGAAGCTTTCATACCGTTGTGAACTTGCTTTCCCTTTATTCAGCATTTGCTTAGTTGCTATAAATATTTGACAGGTTCTCTGTTGATTTCTCTTTCTTTTCTTCTTTCTTTCTCTCTGTCTCTCTGTCTCTCCCTCCCTCTCTCTCTCTCTCTCTCTCTCTCTCTCTCTCTCTCTCTCTCTCTCTCTCTCTCTCTCTCTCTCTCTCTCTCTCTCTCTCTCTCTCTCTCTCTCTCTCTCTCTCTCTCTCTCTCTCTCTCTCTCTCTCTCTCTCTCTCTCTCTCTCTCTCTCTCTCTCTCTCTTTCTTTCATGGGGCTTGAACTCTCCAGCTCAAGGATAGTACTGTTTTCCAGTGGTTAATTGAAGATAAGAGTCTCATAGACTTACATGCCCAGGCTGGCTTTGAGCATTGATCCTCAGATCTCAGCCTCCTAAGTAGCTAAGACTACAGGTGTGAGCCAGTAGTGTTTGGCCTCAGATTTCTTTCTTTCTTTCTTTCTTTCTTTCTTTCTTTCTTTCTTTCTTTCTTTCTTTCTTTCTTTCTTTCTTTCTTTTCTTTCTTTCTTTCTTCTTCCTTCTTCCTTCCTTCCTTCCTTCCTTCCTTCCTTCCTTCCTTCCTTCCTTCCTTCCTTCCTTCCTTCCTTCCTTCCTTCCTCCCTGTCTTCTCTTTTTTCTTTTTCTTTTTTTTGGCATGTGTTGATTGAACTCAGGGACTGGATTCTCTCTTGTATCTTTTTTACTCGAGGCTAGTGCTATCCCAATCGACTAACAGCTCCATTTTTAGCTTTTTGCTGGTTAATAAGACTTTTCTGTTTGGGGTGGCTTTGAACCATGCTATTTGGAACTCAGCCTCCTGCATAACTAGGATTACAGGCATGTGCCTCAAATTTCAGTTTTTTCTATAAGGAAACAAGAGCATTACCCACACTGTCTTTTTTATTAATGGGTTAATGGGGCTTGAACTCTGGGCCTGGGTGCTGACCCTGAGCTCAAGGCCATCACCCTACTCCTGCGCCTGGGCGTTGTCCTTGAGCTCTTCAGCTTGAGGCTACCACCATACCCCTTAAGCCAAGCCCCACTTTCCATTTTCTAGGGGTTAATTGTAGATATGAGCAACACGTTCTTTAGTGCTAGGGATGGCTTTGAACTGTGATCCTCAGATCTCAGTCTCCTAAGTAGCGAGGATTACAGGTGTGAGTCACCGCACCCAGCTCACTTTCTCTTGAGTTTTTCAGCTCAAGGCTAGTGCTCTACTCCTTGGGCCACAGCAACACTTCCAGCTTTTTCTGTGTATGTGGTATCGAGGAATCGAACCCAGGGCTTCGTGCTACGCAAGCACTCTACTGGCCAAACTCCCGGCCCACACTGTCTCTTCTTAATTAAATATTTTGTAATAATTATTATAAAGGTGATGTGCAGAAGGGTTACAGTTTCATAAGTCAAGTAATGACAGTATTCCTTTTTTCTAAGTGTTCTTTTTTTTCCCCAGTTTTCTTTTTTGCCAGTCCTAGGGCTTGAACTCAGGGCCTGAGCACTATCCTTGGGCTTTCTCAAGGTTAGCTCTCTACTACTTGAATCACAGCATCACTTCCAGCTTCTACATATGTGGTCCTGAGGAATTAAACCCAGGTCTTCGTGCATGCTAGGCTAGCACTCGATTACTAGGCCAAACTTCCAGACTCCTAAATGTTTCTTCTTTATTGTTATTATAAAGGTGATGTACAGGGGGTTACAGTTTCATAAGTCAGGTAAAGAGTACATTTCTTTTTGGACTGTGTTACCACTTAATTAGCTCTTTCCCAGTTTTCCCATTCCCTCAAGTTTTACAGTTCATTTTCATTTTCTTTTTTCTTTTTCTTCTTGGAGCTTGAAATCAGGGCCTAAGCACTGTCCTTGGACAGTTTTTGCTCAAGGCTAATGCTCTGCCACTTGAGCCACAGGACCACTTCCGGCTTTTTCTGAGTATGTGTTCTGAGGACTCGAACCCAGGGCTTCGTGCATGCTAGGTGAGCTCTCTACCACTGTGCTACAATCCTGGCAGTGTATGGTACATTTTCAACCTGCTATCTAGTGAGTACCACTGCTGCATTTGTTCAGCTTTTATCCTTCCACCTCTGTGACCTTCTTACCTCTCCTCCAAGACAAATGAATAAGCAAGACAAAAAGAGAAAAAAAACTCATGTCAATTTCTTAGAGTTCATTTTGATAAATATTACATTATATGATCAGAGGCACAGAAGCATATTGTGCCTCAGAGCTCTGCTCAATTTTTTTTTTGTGGGTCATGGAGCTTGAACTCTGGGCTCGGGCATTTTCCCTGAGCTCTTCAGCTCAAGGCTACCACCCTACCCCTGGAGCCACAACCCGTCTTCCTGTTTTTTAGATGTTAATTGGAGATGATTGTGTCCTGCTCTTTTGTTCTGGGGCTGGATTTGAACTGCAATCCTCAGATCTCAGCTTCCTGAGTAGCTAAGATTACAGGTGTGTGCCACCCTGCCTGGCTTCACACTGTCTTTTTTTTTGCAAGTCCTTAGGCTTGAACTCAGGGCCTGGGCACTGTCCTTGAGCACTTTTGTTAAAGGCTAGCAGTCTACAACTTTAGCCACAGTGCCACTTCTGGCTTTTTCTATGTATGTGGTACAAAGGAATAGAACCCAGGTCTTCGTGTATACTAGGCGAGCACATTACTGCTAGGTCACAGTCCTGGCCCTGTAGTAAAATTTTCTACAAAATATACTTGGTTCAAATTACACATACACACACACACACACACACACACACTAAATATGTATGTATGTATGTATGTATGTATGTATGTATGTATGTATTGTGTGTTTGTGAGTGGGACTGGGCTTGAACTGGGAGCCTTGTTCCTTTTGGTTAGGTTGCACACTTGCACCACAGCTCCACTTTTGGCCTTTTGATGGTTAAACTGGAGCAGAAGAGTCTCATGGATTTCCTGCTCAGGCTGGGTTTGAATTAGTCTCCAGAGAGTCTAGGATTACAATCTTTCCATTTTTTTTAACCTCTAGATCAATGAGGCTTAAAGTGTGGTTTGTGAGCCACAGAATATCTACAATAACCTGAAATTTGTTCGATGCACATTCTCAGGCCCCATTTCAAACTTATTAATCAGAATCTCCCTATGGTACAATTCCCAACATTCTTTACATTGGGAAGATCTATAGGTGGTTCTGATGGTCTGAAAGTCCGCAATATGTATGCATCTATAGAATTGGGATGGCAGGGCAAATAGGCTACTTGAGTTTAAAACGTTTAATAGACTGTTGGCGTAATTAGATTGGCTCCGCCTTCCTAATTGCATCAGCCCAGCATTGGTTCAGCCTCCCTGACACGCCCGCCTCCTGGAGACTCTTGGACCAGTGGGAGAGGGCCCTGGAGTGTGCAGGGGGTGTTACGTATCTCAGAAATGGGTGGGACCATGGCAAAACGAGGGGTGGTGAGCTTTGGGTTTCACAGCTTTTCTTAGATGACAGTGTCTCTTAGCATCGCGACTTTCTCCACCTCCCATCCTTCTAACAATTCTTTGGTATATTTAAAAAAAATTGGAAAAACTCCAAAGGAAAACCTGGGGACCTTCCCAATCTCAGCCCCCCCTGGGGTAGGCGTGAAGTAACTGGTGGCAAGAGCGCATGCGTTTTAGCGGCAATGACGTCACCGTGCAGTTCCGCACGGGAAGGAGGCATTGAGGAGGGAGGAGGTTGGGGGAGAATAACCGAGCGGGATAAATCCCAGCAAGACCCGGTCTGAAACACAAGCTACGAAATAGGGGCCCCTTGGAGAAGAGAGAGGGTGGGCCTCTCTGATTGATTTTAGGAGCCATGTCCAGGAAGATATTAGTCTTCCAAGGCCAACGTAAGTCGGGCGGCCGCCAGGGGGTGACCATGCCCGCAAATGTCGCATATATTTTTGAAACCCTGTCTTTTTGAATCCGTTACCTTTCCTATCCTGACGTTCTTGAGAAAATGGATAGTGGGTCGATCATTCCTTTTTGATTCATCAACACTTAAAGTGAAAAACCTGGAATGAGAAGGTCCTGGTTGACAGGTTGAGAGAAGAGACTAAATGAATATACAGAAATAGGTCAGGGATATTCATAAACGACGAAGAAAATTCAAGTCTTGTTTCTTTACAGAGAAGAAAAATTTTAAATGTCCACTGACAGATCGTAAGCCCACGCAGTTTTTACATTGTTGCAATTGGCGTGTACACATAGCTCTGTATCCTTAGTTACAGCATAATAATTTTTCTCTGTTGCTATAGAATCTCCACAGCCGTCATCCCACGGTAATAGTTGTAGAATGTTCCATCAGACAACTGTGCCACGATCCACTTAACCCTTCCCCTCTTGTTGAATATCAAATACTTCACAGTACTTGCGCGTGCACGCGAGCACACACACACACACACACACACACACACACGACAAGGATAATTTGGTGTTTAGAGTTTTCCTACTTGGTAGTGGAGGCAGGTTGACATGGATTTGGGAGCACAAAAGCCAGGAAAATGACCTACACATCTCTTTAGTTTTTTTTTTAATTCCCTTTTCTGAAAGGGGTATACCCATTGACATCAGAGGCCAAATCCGAAATCAACTCTGGTGACTCCGGGTCTTCTCTGTCTCCAGGCTGGTTTTAATTTTCTTGTCCTGCAGCAATGCTCAAGTTTATTATTAGTCCTAACCTTTGGGGCAAGGCAAACACACACCAAAGGTTCAGGGACAACTTTAGCAACTGCAACAGCTGACATTCTGAGTGGGTACAGCTCAGGTTTCAAGTATTAGCAACTGTGTTAGCTGAACTTGCCTCACTGGGAGAGAATCTGAGAAGAGGAACAGGTTTGGGAGGGAGCAGATGACATCAGTTTTAAATATGTTTAGTTCTGAGGTGCCTTTGGGACATCTAAGGGGAGGTATCCAGGAGACAGGCATACATATGGATAAACAACGGGTCTTTGCCCTTCTTTGAACTCTCAGAGCTCCCTATCTAAGGATCTCTCTAATGGCTTGAATTGCCTTTTACCTTTTATTAACCCAGGAGCTCCTTTAGGCCAGGATACCAGCCTTGATTCATTTGTATATCCTTCTCTCAGTGCCCAGCACAGAACTTTAAACCTAGAAAACTTTGGAAGTCTATCTTCTATAAAGGAAATTTCTTTGATTTCTATAGTTGGTGTTCTGATCTAGGGGGACAGGGGGGAATAAGAAGTTTGGGAAGTGTGAGAGTTCTGGGAAGGCTTCCTGTAAGAGGCGGCATAATGTTATTATTAGTAATCATGATGATTCTTTGAAAACGTACCCTGTGCTAGTCCCTTAGTGAAAACTCATGGGTCCTCTGACATTTCTTACCTCTCCTCCTTGCCCCGTGGTGTGTTGTGTGTGTGTGTGTGTGTGTGTGGAGAGAGAGAGAGAGAGAGAGAGAGAGGGAAGGAGAAGAGAGAGAGAGAGAGAGAGAAGAGAGAGAGAGAGAGAGAGAGAGAGAGAGAGAGAGAGAGAGAGAGAGAGAGAGAGAGAGAGGAGAGAGAGAGAGTTGGACTGACTCTACTTTCAGCCTTCACTTTTGGAGTACATCACCTGATGCAAGATCAGTTCCACAACCTGTGAGTTGTGTGGCCCAGCTTTAGTAGATGAGGTGGGCCAATCAGCTAGCTCTGTGGGAATGTGAAACAAGAGATTCACAGGGCATTGCCAGTTAGTTGTGGGGGAGCTAAGCTGACAGATCTAGTACACCAAGGATGGTTGTTGGGGTGGGGGCATTTGGATTGGGTCAAGTGCCTGCTGAAGACCTAGGACAGCAGTTAAAGGTGGTTGGCTGAGCAAGGAGCATGGGGTAGATGTCCAGAGAGAAACAGACACGTGATGTGGGATGAGTTGTATTAAAGACAAAGCTCTAGAGCAGAGATCTATGCCTCATCCAGAAATTTCCTGCAGCTCCAGCATAATAAGCTCTATCTGTACTTGACTTCCTGCTCTTGGATTTCTGCTTCCTGATCTAGCTTCATTTGGTTTCTGTTCCTTGCATCCAAAAGAGCACTAATCAAAACATCCCTTTCCATAGATTTTAATTTAATTTGTACTTCGGTCCTCTGAGGTGAGTGTACTTTTCCTCATTTTACAAAATGAAGAAACGGAGGCTTAGTGAGATTAACTTGACTAAGTGATGGAGCCAGTCTGATTCTTGTAATCTCTTTTTAAAACATTAATATATTATGGTTATCAAAGTTGTACCACAAGTTTGTTATCTAAATAAAAGGAAAAAGAAAATGTAGACATGATTTGATCTGATCTGTCAGTCCGATTGTCTGACTGACATTTTCTTTTCATTTTCTAAATGTGAGCTCTACTGGCCTTTGTTTCTGGAAGGCACCAAGGTTGATTTCGCCCTTGGTCCTTTACATTATGATCCTTCTCTTTGGGCTATGTTCTCTTTTGCTTTTCTTAAGACTGGCTCCTTCATGTCATTTGGGTCTCAGCTCATCTGTCACCTTTTTAGAGAGGCCTTTTTACACAACTAGGAAACATGGAGTCTTCCAGCCAACACACTCACCCACTGTTATCTGTCGTCATGTTCCTTTTCCCTTGTCCACCTAGACATTTCTACTATCTGAAATTATGTTGTTCATTTATGTAATTGCTTATTGTGTGGCTCCCCTTCACACACAAAAAAAGGGGGACCAGAGGCTTCATCTGTATTCCCAGGTCCTGAAACAATGCTGTTGCATAAATGAAGTTAAAACAGTGTTCGTTAAATGACTGTATATACTAAACAATAGTTCTGATCCAACCAACCTCCGTCCTAATATTAATTCCCAAAGAGGTTAACTGTTCACAATTTCATATCCATTTTTCCAGGCTTTTCCTAGGCAATACAAATAGGTATGTTCCTTTCTATGTAAGGATAAATACAGACATATGCTTTTTCTACATCAATAGAAGTTCTATAATTTGATTGCTTCATGCAATGCTCAACAATTTATCATTAATATATTTCTGTGTCAGATACTTAGACCCATTTCACTAAAACCAAAAAAAAATGTAGTAGATAGATATACCGGAATTGATATAATCAGGCATCCTTTCATGTCTATTTTTCCTATATTTTTAGTCTGAAGTGATGTAACAATAAGGATTCCTGTCACATATGTATTTACATAAACGCCCTTTATACCTATCGGTGTCATATGTGTAATGATAAAATTTATTTAAATATATAGAGCCAGATATTTCAATCCTTTGTTTTTTAGTTTCTGGATGTCATGTTATGATCAGCAAAGATCCTCTTTGTTCCAAAAGTTACATATCAAAAATCTGTGAATGAAGATAGTGAGATGAAACTCATTGAAAACTGATGAATCCTAAGAGGTGGGGGTGGGGGATGAGGAACATAAAAGAGTGTGGGTCAATCTGATTAAAACACTGCATGTGCATGTGTGAATACTTGATGAAAATTCTTTGAAGAATTAACGTACTGGAAGCTAAACTAGGCCCCTTCTGAGAGGAGGAAGGGAGAATACAGAGGGTGAAAGAGGGTAAATGGAGTGGGAATCCTCTGTGTACCTGTGTGAAAATGGATCACTGAAGCTTGTTGGGATTGGTTTTCAAAGGGCAGAGAGGGAATAGGGAGTGATAGAAGGGGTTTGGACGGACCCATGTACATAGTATTCCTATATGTCTTGTCAAATTGAAATCCCCTGGTACAACTAATAGATACTAATGAAAATATGGGGGAAATCACTCTGCTAATTTTTCTGGTAGTACTTTCATGGTTTTAATTGTACATCTATTCATTGTAGAGTAGGATTTAGGACAGGGATATAGCTAGCTTCTTTTCCATTCAAATTCTAGGTCTGTTTTTGTTTGGATGTTATATATTGAGAAATGTTTTCATGCATTTAGTTGAAAAGCCATTTTTTTTTCAAAAATTTTTATTGTGATTAATAGAAGGGTTACATTATATTCACCAGATAGAAGGTGCATAATTTCACAAAGATTGATACCCTTTCTCATAACATGGTCCCCATTTTCCTCCCACACTCCCCCCACTTATCTTGATTCCCCCCCTTCCCTATCCAATTTCAAATAACCAATTAAGCACATATAAAATATATCAGATAACAAGGTGAAAAATTGTAATAATATGAGATAACCAAGGGATGGCAAAAGAGATGAGAGATAACATAGTACATTAAGGACAACAGTCACTCATTATATGGCTTTTGTTTCCTTATCCTGGAGGTCCTTACATTTAGTGTCGTATTATTTGGCCTAATGTCTCTAGATTTTGTTCTATTGTAAATCTCTGGTAGGAGAGCCCAAGGTTTCTACTGATTCTGACAAATGAGGGAGACTATTGGGCCTATATTCCTTTGAGACTGGCTTACATCACTTAATATGATTTTTTCTAAGTCTTTCCATTTCCTTACAAATGGGGCGATGTCATTCTTTCTGACAGCAGCATAGACTTCCATTGTGTATAAATACCACATCTTGTTGATCCACTCATCAACTGAGGGACATCTGGGTTGGTTCCATATCTTTGCTGCAATGAACATCATTGTGCTAGTGGATTTAGTATGTCCTTGTTTCTGGACGATTGGGTAAATGACAAGTAGTGGAATTACTGGGTCATAGGGGAGCTCTATGTTTAGACTTTTGAGGCACTGCCACACTGCTTTCCATAGTGGTTGAATGAGTTTGCACTCCCACCAACAGTGTAGTAGTGATCCCTCCTGGCCACATTCCCTCCAGCATCTGTTGTTATTCGTTTTCTTGATCCTGGCCATTCTAACTGGAGTGAGGTGGAATCTTCAAGTTATTTTATTTGCATTTCTTTTATGACCAGAGATGTCAAGCATTTCTTTATGTGTCTATAGGCGATGAAATGCCATTTTTTTGCCAGTCCTGGGGCTTGAACTCAAGGCCTGTGCACTGTCCTTGAGCTTTCCTCAAGGCTAGCACTCGACCATTGAGCCACAGCACCACTTCTGGCTTTTCTATGTGGTGCTGAGGAATCAAATCCAGGTCTTCCTGCATGCTAGGCAAGCACTCTACCACCAGGCCAAGCTTCCGGCCCTAAAAAGCCATTTTTTTCATATATTTTTATTGTAATTAATGGAAGGGTTACATGATATTTGCCAGATAGAAGGTGCATTAATTCACATACATTGATACCCTTTCACATGTCTTGGTCCCCATTTCCCTCCCCCCACCCCCACCCCTCATCTTCTTTTCCCCCGTTCCCTATCCAATTTCAAATAACCAAGTACAAATATATTTGATATATCAGGTATCAAAGTGAGATACTGTAACAATATGACATAACCAAGGGACAGCAAAAGAGATGAGAGATAACATAGTACCTTAAGGACAATAATCATTCATTATATGGCTTATGTTTCTATATCCTAGAGATCCTTTCATTTAGCATCATACTATATGGCCTTATGTATCAAGGTTTTGCTCTATTGCAAATCTCTGCCAGGAGAGCCCAAGGTTTCTACTGATTATGACAAATGAGGGAAACCATTGAGCCTATGTTCCTTTGAGTCTGGCTTACTTCACTTAATATGATTTTTTCTAAGTCTGTCCATTAAAGGATGGATAAGTGGGACTGCATTAAACTGCAGAGCTTTTGTATGGCAAAGGACATAGCTAGTAAATTAATTAGGAAACCTACAGAGTGGGAGAAGATCTTCACCAACCATAAAACGGACAAAGGCCTCATATCTAAAATGTATCAACAGCTCAAAAAATTGAATCAACCCAAAATTAATCTCCAAAGTAACAACCATCCCATTAAAAGATGGGCGAAAGACTTAAAGAGAGTCTTCTCTGAAGAAGAAACAAAAATGGCCTATAGACACATGAAGAAATGCTCAACATCTCTGGTCATAAAAGAAATGCAAATCAAAGCAACTCTAAGATTCCACCTCACTCCAGTTAGAATGGCCAGGATCAAGAAAACTAATAACAACAGATGCTGGAGGGGATGTGGCCAGGAGGGATCACTACTACATTGTTGGTGGGAGTGCAAACTCATTCAACCACTATGGAAAGCAGTATGGCAGTTCCTCAAAAGTCTAAACATAGAGCTCCCCTATGACCCAGCAATTCCACTACTTGGCATTTACCCAATCATCCAGAAACAAGGACATACTAAATGCACTAGCACAACAATGTTCATTGAAGCACTATTCACCATAGCAAAGATATGGAACCAACCTAGGTGTCCCTCAGTTGATGAATAGATCAACAAGATGTGGTATTTGTACACAATGGAATTATATGCTGCTGTCAATAAGAACGAAATGCCATACTTTTTAAAAAAAAATTAGCTTTTTACTCAGGAGGCTGAGAACTGAGAATCATGGTTCAAAGCCAGCCCAGGCACAAAAGGACCTGAGACTCTTATTTTCAATTAACCTCTAGAAAACATGAAGTGGGCCTTGGCTCAAGGGTAGGGTGGTACCCTTGGTCTGAAGAGCTCAGGGACAATGCCCAGGCCCAGGGGTAGGGTGGTAACCTTGAGCTGAAGAACTCAGGGACAATGCTCAGGGCAGTACAAGCGCCATGACTCACAAAAATAAAATAACTTTTATTACAAGAGGATAATTTTTGTTATGTCTACATGTTTACAGTTTCACCCCCTCTATTATTCTTTGTGCTCCATTTTCCCCAAAAGAACTTGAACATGTTTCATTGTTCTGTTTTCATAGTTGCAAATAATTTGTTTTTTGGCAGTGTTCAACTCGTTCATACTCTTTGTGAGTCTAATACCCTCCCACTAATACTCAGTCACTGGTAAAATCTATTAATGTTTTCCCATCAACCTGCATTATGCCATTCTGTTTTAATAAATGTAACTACAGCATCTTTTATCTTCTTTTGCAGACAATTTCTGTTTAGAATGACATATATACAGGTTCCTGTTGAACCTTAACATTGGATAATAACCTCCTGGTATTTCTTTCTTTCCTTTCCTTTTTGTTTCATTGGCACCAGGACTTGAACTCAGAGGCCTCAAGCTTGGCTTGCTTTCTTAGCTGGTGCTCTACCACTTGAGCCATGCTTCCAGTCCTGCTTTTTATTGTTTTAGAAATGGAGTCTCATGGTCTTTTCTGCCTAAGTTGGTTTCAAGCCTCATTCCTCAGAATCTCACACTCCTGATGAACCACTTGTGCTATGATAGGGATGATATTGGATTTATATGTTAATTTAGAGAAAATTATTTTCTTTATAATTTAAAATTTTCCTATTGCAAAGTAAACTATGATTTTTCTAGTTATCTCGTTATCTCGTTACTTTCTGAGCTAAAAATTTTAAAGTTTTCTTTAAGGCTAGGGGTGTGCTCAAGTGGTATAGCACCTGACTAGGAAGTTCCAGGATCCGAGTTCTAACCCCAGAACCACCAACAATTTTTCATATATATATATATATATATATATATATATATATATATATATATATAGTGTGTGTGTGTGTGTGTGTGTGTGTTCTGGTGCTTGAATTCAGGACCTTGGCCCTGTCCCTAAGACTTTTTTTTTCAAGGCTAGCACTCTACCGCTTGAGCCACAACTCCAGTTCCACCTTTATTTGGTGATTAATTGGTGTTGAGTCTCATGGACTTCCTGTTCAACTGGCTGTGAACTATGATCCTCATATCTCAGTCTCTGGAGTAGCTAGAATTACAGATATGAGCCACTAATGCCCTTCTGTATTGCATTTGATGGCTCCTGAGGGATTATATATACTCTGTGGATACCTAAGGTAATTAATAACATTAAAACTCTCTTTTTGCTGTACTGGGGATCAAACTCAGGGCTGTAGGCATGTTAGATAAGGAATGTACCACTGAGCTACTCCCCTAACTATGACACCATGTAATGTGGAGTTGGTACCATAACATGCCTTGTCAAACTCGATCATTAAAACAAGGAATTTACTGGATTAAATGATACACAATGGGCATTCTATGACTCGTGCTTTTTCTTTAAAAATGAATTATAAGCTTGGTGCTGGTGGCTCATGCTCATACTCCCAGCTACTCAGGAGGCTGAGAATTGCAGCTCAAAGCTAGCTTGGACCAAAAAGTATCTGAGGTTCTTACCTTCAATTAACCAACAAAATCTGGAAGAGGAGCTGTGGCTTCAAGTGGTAAAACACTAGCCTTGATTGAAAAGAAGCACAGGGTCAGTAATCAGGCCCTGAATTCAAGTCCCAGAACTGCATACCCACATAAAAGAACTATATACATATATATGCATATAGACATATGTATATATGTGTGTATATATGTGTACACATATAATCCGTGTATACATGTATACATATATAATCTATTTTTCTCTGGTACTGGAGTTAGAACCCAGGGCTGTCTCATTCAAGGCTGGTACTCTGCCACTTAACCAATAGCTTCACTCCTGGCTTTTTGCTGATTAGAGATAAGAGTGTCACAGACTTTCCTGTCCAGGCTGATTTTGAACTGAAATTCTCCGAAATTAGCCTCTTGAGTAGCTAGGATTACAGGCATGAGCCACCAATACCTGACCAGGGGTTTTTTTCCTTTCTTTTTTTAAAAAGTATTGTTTTGCCAGTCCTGGGCTTGAGCTCAGGGCCTGAGCACTGTCCTTGGACTTTCTCAAGGCTAGAGTTCTACCACTTGAGCCTCAGCACCACTTCTGGCTTTTTCCTATGTATGTGGTACCAAGGAATTGAACCCAGGTCTTCGTGCACTCTAGGCAAGCACTCTGCCACTAGGCCAAACTCCTGGCCCCTAAAAAGTATTTTTATATAAAAATAACTGAAGCTGGGCACCTGTGGCTCATGCCTGTAATCCTAGCTACTCAGGAGGCTGAGATCTGAGGATCATGATTCAAAGTCATCCCAGTCTCTAAAGTCCTCGAGACTCTTATCTCCAATGAACTACCAGAAAACTGGGAGTGGTGCTGTGGCTGCAAGTGGTACAGCACAAGCCTTGAGATGAATTGCTCAGGGACAGTCCAAGGCCCCAGAGTTCAATTCCCAGAACTGATAAAAAAAAAAAGAATAACATGGGAAGGGAAACAATGTTCAGGAAGTAATATACTCATTACCTTACAAATGTAATTGTAACCCCTCTACACATCACTCTGACAATTAAAAAAAAACCTAGCTGGGCACAGTGGCTCACACCTGTAACCCTAGCTACTCAGAAGACTGAGGTCTAAGGATCGAGGTTCAAAGCCAGCCCGGGCACAAAAGGACCTGAGAACCTTATCTCCAATTTACTTCTAGAAAATGGGACATGGGGCTTGGCTCAAGGGTAGGGCCATAACCTTGAACTGAAGAGCTCAGGGCTAGCACCCAGGCCAAGTTCAAGCCCTATGACCCACAAGATGATTGGGAGCTGGTAGGGGGAGGGAAATGGCGACAAAAACATGAGAAGGGGTATCAATGTGTGAGAAATAATGCACCTCATACCTGGCTAATGTAACTGTAGCCACTCTATACATTACCCGGACAATAAAATATTTTTTTAAAGAATAAAATGAAATGCTGTGCTTTAAAAAAATAAAACCCTAAATGTTTGTTTCCTAATGCCAGTTCTTGTGCTTGAACTCAGGACCTGAGAGCTGTCCCTGAGTTGTTTTGCACAAAGTGCCACAGATGTACTTCTAGCTTTTTGCTGGTTAATTGGAGATTAGGTTCTCATGGACCTTCCTACCTTGTTGGCTTCAAATTGCTATCCTCAACTCTCAGTCTCTTGTGTAGCTGGTATTACTTACAGGCATGACCTACTGGTGCTCAGCAACTACATATTAGTTTTTTTAATTAAGTAACTAGTATAGCATTAAGCCTGAAAAATAAAAAGAAATGCCTTCATACCATGTGCCCTCTCTCTTTCTCCAATGTCAACAATGACAACTCTAGCTGTTTTTACTATTATGTCTATGATTTTATGTAATGTGCGTACATTGACATTTATTTAACGTAGAGACTTTATTCAATGTATGATGAAGCACATCTGTTATACCAGCACTTAGGAGGCTGAAATAGGAGGATTGTGAGTTCAAGGCCAGCCTAGGTTATATAGCAAGACCTTGTCTTTAAAAAACTGAGTTTAGTAGGGCACTGGTGGCTCATGCCTGCAAACTTAGCTACTCAGGAAGGTGAGATCTGAGGATCACAGTTCAAGCCAGCCTGGGAAGAAAAGTCTGTGAGACTCTTATCTCCTCCAATTAATTTCAAAAAAAGCTAGAGTTGTAGCTCAAGTAGCAAAGTGCTAGCCTTGAGCAAAACAAAACAAAAAACAACAAAATAACAAGACAAAACAAAATCCAAACAAAACCTCAAAGACAGCCACAGGACTGACCAAAAACGAGCCTATAACTTATAGCAAGTTGTGATTCATAGAAAATGTGAGTGCAGCCAGGTGTGGTGGCTCACGTCTGTAATCCTAGCTACTCAGGAGGCTGAGATCTGAGGATCGAGCTTCAAATCCAGCCCAGCACTAAAGAAAGTGAGACTCTTAGCTCCAATTAACCACTAGAAAATAGGAAGTAGGTCTGTGGCTCAAGGAGTAAGGTGAGCTGAAGAGCCCAGGACAACGCCTAGGCCCAGGGATAGGGCGGTCTCAGGGACAGTGCCCAGGCCCAGAGTTCAAGCCCCATGACTGACATAAAAAAGGGAAAGAAAATGTGTGTGCAAAGTGTTGTGTTCTCATGTAGCTCTTCTTCCTGTTTTTCCCCTATTTTTATTATCTTACAAAAATGTAATGTATTTGTTATAATTATGATCAGTATTTATATATTAGTCTTGGCCAAATTCCATAGTTTACAGTAGGCTCCACTCTTTGTGTTGTATATGCTATGGGTT
This sequence comes from Megascapheus bottae, assembly GCF_031878675.1. Taxonomy (NCBI): domain Eukaryota; kingdom Metazoa; phylum Chordata; class Mammalia; order Rodentia; family Geomyidae; genus Megascapheus; species Megascapheus bottae. Next base: position 36,011,171 of record NC_143547.1, on the reverse strand, counting down.
CTACAAAGGATCCACCATTTCATTACCATGTAAAACAGTTTCACTGCTCTAGAATATATTGTAATCTTCATTTTTGGCCTTTTTTTGTGACTCCTCCAAATTCTGTCAACCACTGAGGTTTTCTTTTTCAGTATGAAGGAGTTTTTTTTTTTGCCAGTCCTGGTGCTTGAACTCAGGGCCTGGGCACTGTTCTTGAGCTTTCTCAAGGCTAGCACTCTATCACTTGAACCCACAATACCACTTTGGTCTTTGACTATGTATGTGGTACTGGGGAATTGAACCCAGGGCTTTGTGCATGCTAGGCAAGCACTCTACTGCTAGGACACACTCCTGGCCCAGTACTAAGGTTTTATCTGAAGGTTTTGTGCTTACCAGTTCCCTACCACTTGAGCCACCCCCAGTCATTTGTGCTTTAGACATTTTTTTGAACAGGGTCTCACATTTAAGCCAAGGGTGTTCTGGACAATGATCTTCCTGTGTCGGTGGGATGCCATGTGTGCAATGAGTTGCTCAGTTTCTATTAATTCAGATGGGGATCCGAAAAACTTTTTACTCCCTGGGCTGGACTTTAACCACAATCTCCACCTTCTATGTCACTGGGATTATTGAGCTACTGGGCCCAGCAACAGCTGACCTTTTTACTGACTGCAGAGTTTTACCTTTTACTGAATGTTATACAATTGTTTGGGGGCTGGCAGTTTGGCCTAGTGGTAGAGTGCTTACCTAGCATGCACAAAGACCTGGGTTCGATTCCTCTGTACCACATACATAGAAAAAAGCCAGAAGTGGTGCTGAGGCTCAAGTGGTAGAGCTCTAGCCTTGAGAAAGTCCAAGGACAGTGCTCAGGCCCTGAGCTCAAGCCCAGGACTGGCAAAAAATACAATTGTTTGCTTTTCATATGGCTACTTAGCAATTTGCAATTATGTTTTATCCATGTGTTTTTATGGGTTGAGATCTCATTTCTTTTCATTGATTAATAACATTCATCCTATGGATGTACCAGAACTTGTTTATTTATTGAAAGACAACTTGATTGATTCCAAGTTTTAGAAATTATGAGTAAAGCAGATTTCTGCATAAAATAAGTTTCCTTTGAGTCAATACCAAGGGCTACAATTACTGGATCATGTGGTAAAATTACATTTTGTTTTATAAAAAAAAAAATACCAAGTTGTCTCTCACAATAATTGTGCCATTTGGCATTCTTGCCAGCACTGAATAAAAGTTTGCTGGCTCTTTATCCTCACCAGTCTTATATGTTACTAGTACTTTAGACTTTGGCTATTGATTATTTTCAAGGCAAGGACTTGCTTTTTTTTCTGTGCCAGCCCAGGCAGCAATCTTACTACTTGTATTCTCTGTGACAGATGTAGGCCAGTGTAACCAGTTTTTAGTTGAGGTTGACATGATGTCTCTTAAAGATCTGCATTCTGGCTGGCCTTCAACTTTGATACCCTAATGGCCCCCCTACCAAGTAGCTAGTATGCCTGGCTAAATGTCTAAATTTCTTTGTGTATGTGTGTGTGTGTGTGTGTGTGTGTGTGTGTGTGTGTGTGTGTGTATGTGCCAATCCCAGGACTTAAACTCAGGGTTTGGGCCACTATCCATGGACTTTTTTTTTTAAAGAATTTATTAACGTTGGTTTTTGCATCATATTTTAAATGACAAGTTTAACGTACAAGTGTTCAAGGAGGGAATCTCTGTTTACAATCACTGGGACTTAGTATTTAGAACTTAATCACAATTAGGCTAAGGGTTTGTATGTCATAGAAACATTAATTTATGAAATAAAACATTATGTCTATAGAGTCATAGGTTTTTATGTCTATATAGCTATGTTTGTGTATCCATTACCATGTCCATAGCTTTGGGTATGCAGTTATTGAGTCCATGGACCTTTTTTTAAATCTATTTTTAGACTTCTTTCTGTCTCTTTTTCTTTTTTTCATATATTTTTATTGTAATTAATAGAAGGGTTACATTATATTCACCAGATAGAAGGTACATTACTTCACAAACATTGATACCCTTTCTCATGACATGGTCCCCATTTCCCTCCCTCCCTCCCCCCACTCATCTTGATTTCTCCCCTTCCCTATCCAATTTCAAATAACCACATAAGCATATATACACTATATCAGATAACAAGGTGAAATATTGTAACCATATGAGATCACCAGGGGGACAGCAAAAAAGGAGAGAGATAACATAGTACATTAAGGACAACAATCATTATATGGCTTTCTATGTGTTTCTATAACCTGGAGGTTCTTACATTTAGCATCATACTATATGGCTTATGTATCTAGATTTTGTTCTATTGTAAATCTCTGCTAGGGGAGCCCAAGGTTTCTGTTGATTATGACAAATAAGGGAAACCCATTGAGCCTATGGTTCTCTGAGTCTGGCTTACTTCACTTAATATGATTTTTTTCTGAATCTTTCCATTTCCTTACAAATGGGGCGATGTCGTTCTTTCTGACAGCAGCATAGAATTCCATTGTGTATAAATACCACATTTTGTTGATCCACTCATCAACTGAGGGACATCTGGGTTGGTTCCATATCTTTGCTGCAATGAACATTGTTGTGCTAGTGGATTTAGTATCTCCTTTTTTCTGGACAATTGGGTAAATGCCAAGTAGTGGAATTGCTGGGTCATAGGGGAGCTCTATGTTTAGTCTTTTGAGAAAACGCCATACTGCTTTCCATAGTGGTTGAACGAGTTTGCACTCCCACCAACAGTGTAGTAGTGATCCCTCCTGGCCACATCCCCTCCAGCATCTGTTGTTATTAGTTTTCTTGATCCTGGCCATTCTAACTGGAGTGAGGTAGAATCTTAGCGTTGTTTTGATTTGCATTTCTTTTATGACCAGAGATGTCGAGGATTTCTTCATGTGTCTATATGTCCATGGACTATTTTCCTCAAGGCTAGTGCTCTACCATTTCAACCATAGCTCCACTTTTAGCTTTTTTATTGTTTAAGTGGAGATATGAGTCTCACAGACTTTTTCCTGTCCTCTCTGGCTTTGAACCACAATCCTCAAATCTTAGCCTTCAGAGTAGCTAGGATTACAGATGTGAACCACCAACACCTGGCTCTGAATGTCCTATTTTTATCCTGTTAAATTTAAATTTTATTTTCCTGTAACTCTTTTATTTTATCTTCACATAGTTTAATTTGATGAATCATGACCATCATTCAAGAACATTTTCTGTCTTACCCATTCAGCCTCTCCAAAGATGACCATGTGTTTGACTGAGAATAATATACTAAATCTGAATAGCTACTGAATTATTTTTTTTATTTCTTTTCATTTCTTTTCTTTTTTGAATTTTAGGGAAACCAGTCTTGAGTATAATATAATTCATGGCATATTGAGCCTTGCATGAATTTCTCAGAGTAATTACCAAATGGAGCCTCCTATTCCTACAGTATGCATGCTAGCAATATAATTTTATGAACTCTTTTTTGTAATGGGAAATGTGAACATCTTTTTTTTATGTGAGCATCTTAAACTGCAAGAGGTCATAAAATTATCCTTGAAAAGAAGATGAATATTAATTTTCTTTTTTTCTTTTGTCTGAGGCCAGGACTAGAACTCAGTACCTGATGCTTTTGCTCATTGGCTAGAACTCTACCAACTGAGCCACGCCTCCAACCCCTAAAATCAGAGTTCTAGATTGGGATCGCTAGACTATTTTCAGCATTGAAGTAGTATACTGTGATAAAAATGTTTTCTGCTAGTATTGTTGATGAAATATGGAGGATGCCTGAATTTTATAAGTATTTTTACTTTAAAAATCATATTACGTGAAGTAAGCCAGATCCAAAGAAACATAGGCTCTATGGTTTCCCTCATTTGTAACAATTAGTATACATCTAGGATTTTCCTAGCGGAGGATCATAATGGCTCCATAGCTACATACATATGACCATATAAGATGAAAGGAACTCCAAGATATGGAAACAAGAGGTTTATTTTTGTGGTTCTTCTTTTTGAGGTATTATGTGAAGTTATTTCTTTTTTCTTTTTTTTCCCTTATGATTATCCCCTGTTGTACAATATCTGACTTTGGTACCTGGTGTATTGTATATACCTTTATTTGTTTATTTGAATTAGGGAAGGGAAGGGGAAAAACAATATGATGAGGCAAAGGGTGAACGAATATTCACAGCAATACTCAACAAGACAATATATTGGAAAAGAACTTTACAGCTGGGAGGGTGGGGAGGGGAGTGGATGGGGGAGGGGGGAGAGAAATGGGAGACAAACATGGTAAGGGGTAACAATGTTCCATAAAAAATGTACTCATTACCTTACGAATAGAACTGTAACCCTCTATACTTTGTCCTGACAGTAAAATTTTTAAAAAGTGTCAATTAAATGAGTCATAGACACTAACTTGGCTTAATTTTTATGGTACAAAAGGATGTATTTCATTATTCGATTATTGCACATGTATACAATGTACTTTGTTCCAATTCACCACCATCATCCTCACTTGTCGCCTTCTCTCTTTGCTTCACTCCTCCCAAGCAGTCCGCTATTTAGTTTCATGTCTTTTTGTTTGTATTTATAAGTCTGTATTCTACATATGAAAGTCAACATGTGATTTTGTCTTTCTGGATCTGACTTATTTTGCTTAACTTGATGATGATGATGATCTTCAGTTTGTTCCAGTTCCCTGAAAATGGCATCATCTCATTCCTTATTTATTTATTTTCCAGTACTGAGGCTTAAACTCAGGACCTGGGTGCTATTCCTGAGCTTCTTTGTGCTCAAGGCTAGTGCTCTACCACTTGAGTCATAGCTGCATAGCTGAATTTTTCTGAGTAGTTCATTGGCGATAAGAGTCTTATGGATGTTTCTGCCAGGGATGTCTTCAAAGCTTGATCCTTAGATCTCAGCCTCTTGAGTAACTATGATTGCAGGCGTGAGCAACTGGCTCCTGACCATCTCATTCTTTATGGCTGAATGTTGCTCTATTGTGCATGTATACACTATATTAAAAATCCATTCATCTTTTGATCAGAACCTAGGCTATTATTATAACTTATCCATTTTGAATTTTGCTCCAGTAAACATGTTTCCAAGTGTATTTTATACTGACTTATATTCCTTGTGCTATTTGCCTAGGAAATCTAACCAAGAAGGTAAAATGTCTCTACAATGAGAAGTACACAACTCTGAAGGAAGAAACTGAAGAAGACATTGAAAGATGGAAATACTTCCCATGTTCTTGGTAAAATTAATATTGTGAAAATTCCTATACTGCTGTTTCTCAAAGACACAGGAGAATAATCCTAAAATTCATATGGAGGCAAAAAAAGACCTTGAATACCCAAAATAATCCTGAGCAAAAACAATAATCCTGAAGCGATCACAATGTATGATAATACTACTATATTATACTAATATCAAAGACAGCATGGTATGGGAACAAAACAGACACATAGAGTAATGGATATAATAGAAGATGCAGGCTGGAATATAGTTCAGTGGCAAAATACTTGCCTAGCAAGTGCAACATCCTGCGCTCCATCTCTAGTACCAAAATAGAAAAGACAAAAAAAAATACATTTAAGAATGGAAGATGCAAGCCGGGCATGGTGGTTCATACCTGTAATCCTGTCTACTCAGAATGCTGAGATCTGAGGATCAAAGTTCAAAGCCAGTCCTGGCACAAAAGGACCTGAGACTCTTTTTTTTCATATATTTTTATTGTAATTAATAGAAGGGTTACATGATATTTGCCAGATAGAAGGTGCATTAATTCACATACATTGATACCCTTTCACATGTCTTGGTCCCCATTTCCCTCCCCCCACCACCACCCCTCATCTTGTTTTCCCCCGTTCCCTATTCAATTTCAAATAATCAAATACAAATATATCCGATGTATCAGGTAACAAAGTGAGATACTGTAACAATATGAGATAACCAAGGTACAGCAAAAGAGATGAGAGATAACATAGTACCTTAAGAACAACAATCATTCATTATATGGCTTATGTTTCTATATCCTAGAGATCCTTTCATTTAGCGTCCTACTATATGGCCTTTTGTATCAAGGTTTTGCTCTATTGCAAATCTCTGCTAGGAGAACCCAAGGTTTCTACTGATTATGACAAATGAGGGAAACCATTGAGCCTATGTTCCTTTGAGTCTGGCTTACTTCACTTAATATGATCTTTTCTAAGTCTTTTCATTTCCTAACAAATGAGGCAATGTCATTCTTTCTGACAGCAGCATAGAATTCCATTGTGTACAAATACCACATCTTGTTGATCCACTCATCAACTGAGGGACATCTGGGTTGGTTCCATATCTTTGCTATGGTAAATAGTGCTGCAACGAATATTGTTGTGCTGGTGGATTTAGTATGTCTTTGTTTCTGGATGATTGGGTAAATGCCAAGTAGTGGAATTGCTGGGTCATGGGGGAGCTCTATGTTTAGACTTTTGAGGCACTGCCATACTGCTTTCCATAGTGGTTGAATGAGTTTGCACTCCCACCAACAGTATAGTAGTGATCCCTCCTGGCCACATCCCCTCCAGTATCTGTTGTTATTAGTTTTCTTGATCCTGGCCATTCTAACTGGAGTGAGGTGGAATCTTAGCGTTGTTTTGATTTGCATTTCTTTTATGACCAGAGATGTTGAGCATTTCTTCATGTGTCTATAGGCCATTTTGTTTCTTCTTCAGAGAAGACTGTCTTTAGGTCTTTGGCCCATCTTTAATGGGATGGTTGTTACTTTGGAGATTAGTTTTGGATTGATTCAATTTTTGAGCTGTTGATATATTTTAGATATGAGGCCTTTATCTGTTGTATGGTTGGTGAAGATCTTCTCCCCCTCTGTTGGCTTCCTAATTGTTGGGGACCGACTGTGGGGTCAATGACCTTGGACCTGACCTTGGACCTACACAACTGTATACACAAGGAAGTAACTCTTATCAGGATGACTTTAAGCAATGTCAATCAGTTCTTATCATGATGACTTTAAGCAATGTCAATCAGTTCTTATCATGATGACTTTAAGCAATGTTAATCCTTTCTCATTTATCCTGTATGTGATTTGTTTACTATTTTGTATGAATGTAGCCTCTGGCAGTTCCCTAGTTTTAAGAAGAGTATTTAAGGTCGGAACTTAAAATAAACAAGACAGAGTCTTAGGCGGCAGTCTGGAGCTCACAGTCTTCTTGGACTGCTGACTTGGGCTGTAGTCCTCCCGAACTCCATCTGTTTGTCTCTCTTCTATTTTTTCCTAGTCCTTGCCCCTATTTCAGGAATCCCAATCCGCGAACCCTGGTTTGCTGCCGGCTGGCCCCGGCACCTAATTAATTTACTAGCTATGTCCTTTGCCATACAAAAGCTCTGCAGTTTAATGCAGTCCCACTTATCCAGCCTTTCTCTGATGTGTTGTGATTCTTGGAAGGACCTGAGACTCTTATCTCCAATTAACCTCTAGAAAACGGGAAGTGGGGCTGTGGCTCAAGGGTAGGGTGGTAGCCTTGAGCTGAAGAACTCAGGGACAGCACCCAGCCCGAGTTCAAAACCCCATGTCACACACACACACACACACACACACACACACACACACACACACACACACACACACACACACACGTAATGGAAGATGCAGAAATGGCCCAACTAGCTACAGCCATCTGAATCTTGACAATGGTACTCAAAAACATACATTAGAAAAAAGACCACATGTACAAAATATTTTTAAGTGAGTGCTGGTGGCTCATGTTTGTAATGTTAGCTAATCAGGTAGCTGAGGTCTGAGAATTACAGTTGAAAGCCAGCCCTGGCAAAATAGTCTGTGAGACTCATCACTAGCCACCAGAAAACTGGAAATGGTACTGTGGTTTAAAGTGGTGCCTTGAGCAAAAGAGCTTAGGAATAGTGCCCAGGCCCTGACATACATACACACACACACACACACACACACACACACACACACACACACACACACACACATATATATATATATATATGGTGATATATAGAAGGCTTACAGTTATATAAGTCAGTTAAAGAGTGTATTTCTTTTTGGAAAATGTCACCCCTTCCCTTGTACTCTGCCAATTTTTTCCTCCTATCTTTACCCACAAGTTGTATCGTTCCTTTTCAAAATAGTGAAAATACCACCTTTTTCATAGATGGTTCTTTGAAAACTGGATATCCACATGTAGAAGAATGAAATATGATCCTTGTCTCTCACCCCAAATTAAGATTAATTTCAAGTGTGTCACAGAGTCTCATGTAAGACCTGGAACTCTGAATTTAATTATAGTCAAAACTAAAGAAAGCACTTCAAGATTGATCTATCTATCTGTCTGAAAATATTCCCTGAGAAGGTTTCTAGTAGCTCAGGGAATAGCAAAAATTGGCAAACAGGATAACATCAAATTAAAAAGCTTCTGCACATCAAAAGAAATGATTACCTGAATGAAGTGACAACCCATAGAATGGGAGAAAATCTTTCTTAGCTATTTATCTGAAAGGGGGGTAATATCTGGAATATACAAAGTACTCAAACACCAAAGAAAGAAATAGGAAAATGAATAGATCATTCTCAAAACAAATATGAAAGGCCAATAAGCACATAAAAAAAACATCCTTAGTCATGACAGAAATGCAAATCAAAACAACTCTGATTTTCTAACTCAATGTTGTAAGGGAACTTTGTAGACTTATCTCAAAGACCAACAGCTAGGCCAGGAGTTTGGCCTAGTGGTAGAGTGCTTGCCTAGCATGCACGAAGACCCAGGTTGGATTCTGTGGTACCACATACATAGAAAAGCAGGAAGAGGTGCTGTGGCTCAACTGGTAGTGCTCTAGTCTTGAGAAAGCCCAAGAACAGTGCTCAGGCCCTGTGTTCATGCCCCAGGACTAGCCAAACAACAACAAGAAAAAGACCAACAGCTGCAAATGAAGCTCGTACAAAGATTACATAGGTAAAACCACAAAAGGTGTGAAGAATTAAACCTAACAAAAGTGTTATACATAAGCAAAGCAAATCGGATACAGACACTTAAATCTAATAGAAGTCTTTAAAAGCAAACATCTAGGGAAACAATCAGGAAAAATGAAAGGCCAATTATCTAGGGGGAATTAGATTCAGTCTTACTTCATCACTCCAGTAAGAAACATCATGAAAACAAACAGCAACAAGAGTAGGGTGGAAGGGAGCCCTTATATGCTGTTGATGGGAATGAAAATACAAATAGCTACCTTGGCAATCAATGCGGAGGTTCCTCAAAAAATTGAAAATGGACTTTTGTTTTGTTTTTGTGCCAGTACTTGGAGCTTGAACTCAGGGCCTCATGCTCTTACTTGGCTTTTTATTTTTTTCTGCTCAAGATTAGTGCCAACTTGAGCCACACCTATACTTCTACAAAATTGAAAGTAGAATTGTCCAGATAGCCCTTTCATTGATTGCTTTTAAAAATGTGTCTGGATCTAGTTTCACAAGTTCAGTGTTTTTACTTTTCATTCAAATTTAGGAAAGTTGGGTTTTTCCTGAATTTACTCAGCCTTGTCAGGGTTCATTTATTCTTTTTCTTTTCTTTTTTTGCCAGTCCTGCTGCTTGAACTCAGGGACTGAGCACTGTCCTTGGGCTTTCTCAAGGCTAGAGCTCTACCACGTGAGCCACAGCACCCCTAGGCCAAACTCCCAGCTCAGGGTTCATTTATTCTATTTGCTTGTGTTTGTCTTTCATTTTTAGTAGTGCCTCAATTCCATGATTGCAGAAAGATACACTGAGAAGCTTCATAAAACCTCTCTTTGTGACAGAATTTGTAAACTCTTGGGTATTTCCCAAGTTGCTATGTTGACAAGACAGCTTTCGCACTACAGGAATACTCAGATCTTTATATCTGGTATGCTTTAATGTCCCCATAAAAACATTTTGTAGATTCTTGCCTGAGGGATTCTGGAAGCAGTATACTGGCAAGGAGCTGTGATTCTATGGTGTCAGCTGATGTCTTTTTTTTTCTTTTTGTACCAGTAATGGGGGCTTGAACTCAGGGCGTGAGCTCTGTCCCTTAGCTTTTTCACTCAATGCTGATGCTCTCGCAGTGGAACCACACTTCTACTTCTGGCTTTTTGGTGATTATTGGATAGGAGTCTTATGGAATTTCCTGTCCTGTCTTTCTTTGTATTGTGATCCTCAGAGTTCAGCTTCCGGAGTAGCTAGGATTACAGGTGTGAATCACAGGTGCCTGAATCCAACTTTGATTTTATCTCTTCATAGCCCTGTGCTTCATTCCAGTCTCTAATAACTGTTCTTGATGTCTGTATGTTGAAAGCTTCAATTTCTTCAGAATAAACCTCAGGAATGTTGTTGAACAGACCATTCATAAATTCTTTCCTACTTTGTAACTTCATAGCTATGATTCATTAATTCACATTTCGACTCTGTGCATACAGACCTCACATTTACCTTTGTGTGGAAGTGCTTTATGTCTCCAACTCTTAAAAATTTGACAGTTCACTGGGAATCAGAAGCTCATACCTATAATCCTAGGTACTCAGGGGACTGAAATCTGAGAATCATGGTTTGAAGCCAGCCTAGGCAGAAAACTCCCTGTGAGACTCTTATCTTCAATTAAGCACTCTAATGCCGGAAGTAACATTGTGTCTCAAGTGGTAGATTGCCAGCCTTAGGCACAGAGTGTTTCAGAGGCAATGCCGAGGCCTGGAGTTCAAGAAAAAAAAAATCACAGCTCTGTTGGAAGAGGGAGGACAAAGTGACTTTTTCTTGGTGACATTTAAATTATTGCTTTCTTTCCTCTGTCAAGTTACTTACTGCTCATTTTCCTGCTTTTCAATTTTCCTCAAATTTGCTGAATCTACTATTATAGTTCCTCCTGCTTTTTGCCCCAATTAGTTTATATATTTTGGTTCCTTTATAATTTAGTAGGTTTATAATTGTGTCCAAAGTGTTTTTGGATTGATATTTAACCATATTTAAAAACACCTAAGTGTAATGTAAATATGAAACTGTGACTAATACAAACTATTCAACAACATCTCCTCAAGTTTCTTTGTATAGATTTGGTATATTTTCATTGACTGTGCCATTTATTTAATGTTCAGTTTATCACTGCCTGATTATTAAAATGTATCTCTATATTATAGGATTTGCCATGCTAAAATCCATTTATTTATTTATTTATTTATTTATTTATTTATTTATTGCCAGTCCTGGGCTTTCAGTTCAGGGCCTGAGCATTGACTATCCTCCGGCTTCCTCAAGGAAGCCACAGCACCACTTCTGGCTTTTTTCTGTGTATGTGGTACCGAGGAATTGAACCTGGGTCTTCCTGCATGCTAGGCAAGCACTCTACCACTAGCCCAAACTCCCGGCACTTTATTTTACTTTTTAAAAACTAACATGCATGTATATGGGAAAAATGTCACAGAGCACAAAGAAGATTAAATCTTGCTCACTCTCCAGTTCTCCATCTATCCATTTTCTTTTCCCAGAGGAAAAAACTGTTGGTGAGCTCCAGTGGCTCACACCTGTTATCCTAGCTACTCAGGAGGCTGAGATGTGAGGATCATAGTTCAAAGTCAACCTAGGCAGGAGAGTCCATGAGACTTGTTTTTTAAATTTTTTTTGTCACTTGTGGGGCTTGAACTCTGGGCCTCGGCGCTGTCCCTGAGTGCTTCAGCTGAAGCACTACTACCCTATGCCTTGAGCCACAGCATCAATTCCAGTTTCCTGGTGGTTAATTGGAGATAAGAGTCTCATGGACTTTACTGCCATGGCTGGCTTTGAACCATGATCCTCAGATCTCAGCATCCTGAGTAGCTAGGATTACAGGCGTAAGCCACCACGCCCGGCTTCCATGATACGTTCTTCTTTGGTGGGTCATGGAGCTGAAGAGCTCAGGAACAGCGCCCAGGCCTCGAGTTCAAGTCTCACAATTGACCAAAAAAACCCACAAAATAAAAAGAAAATTAATTAGTATAAATAAGGGAATAGATTTAAGATTTTAGGATTAAAACTACTTGTTTCCTATGTGTAAAGTTTTTCTGTTAAATTATGTGTTTAAAATCCAAGATGAAGTGATAGATGAGAATAGATATCTTTGTTTTGATTTTTTAAAAAGAATTTATTAACGTTGATTTTTACATCATATTTTATTTATTTATTTTTTATTTTTTTACTTTTTCCAGTCCTGGGCTTGAGCTCAGGGCCTGAGCACTGTCCTTGGACTTTCTCAAGGCTAGAGCTCTATCACTTGAGCCTCAGCACCACTTCTGGCTTTTTTCTATGTATGTGATACCAAGGAATCGAACCCGGGTCTTCGTGCATGCTGGGCAAGCACTCTACCACTAGGCCAAACTCCTGGTCCTTACATCATATTTTAAATGACAAGTTTAACATACAAGTGTTCATGGAGGGAATCTCTATTAACAATCACTGAGACTTAGTATTTAGAACTTAATCACAATTAGGCTAAGGGTTTATATGTCATAGAAACATATTAATTTATGAAATAAAACCTTATGTCTATAGAGTCATAGGCTTTGTTTTGATTTTTGAAGTTATATGTTTCCTTAATTCCTTTTCTTCACATGTGTTAGTCTGGAGCTTGAACTCAGGGCCTTGAACTGTGAGTTTTCACTTTTTTCCACTCAAGTGTGGTGCTCTAACTTCTGTGTCACACCTTCACTTCCAGATTCTTGCTAGTTGATTGGAATTAAGATTATCATGGATCTTTCTGTCTAGATTTAATTCAGACCAACCTCAGTTCTTAGTTTACTAAGTAGTTAGGATACAGGCATGAAACAGCAACACCTGGCATATTGTTCTCATTTTTTTATTGACACAAAATTTGTAGATTTATGGATATTTGTTTTTTTTGTGGGTCGAGGGGCTTGAAATCTAGGTTTGGGCTCTGTCCTTGAGCTCTTCAGCTCAAGGCTATCACCATACCCTTGAGCCAAGCCCCACTTCCTATTTTCTAGAGGTTAATTAGAGATAAGAGTCTCAGGTACTTTTGTGTTCGGGCTGACTTTGAACCTTGATCCTCAGATCTCAGCCTCCTGAGTAGCTAGAATTACAGGTGTGAGCCACTGTGCCTGGTGGGTATGTGTTTTGATATAGATATATATTAGCAATATATGGAAAAAACCATAGCAATACTCTAGTTCGGTATATCTTTATGTATTACGTTTATACCATGGGAAAGTACTAACATTTCTTTTCTATTTTACATGGCATGAAGCCTATATAAACATGGTCCCATCTTCCTCATTAAAGTACAAACATTTAAGAGATTACAAACACTCAAAAGATTATAAACACCAAATATACTGCCTTTTTTCTTTCAGTTCCTGGAGCTTGAACTCAGGGCCTGGGCTCTGTCCCTGAGCCTTTCTATGCTCAAGGCTAGCACTCTACCACTTGAGCCCCAGTGCCACTTCTGGCCTTTTCTGTTTATGTAGTACTGAGGACTTGAACCCAGGGCTTCATGCATGCTAGGCAAGCACTCTACCACTAAGCCACACTCCCTATACTGCCTTTTTTTTTTTAATCATCATAAACCAAGAACAGAGAGACAACCAGCACATGGTCTCCCTGATATGCAGGTGTTAAATTTAAAACATAATGAGACACGGGGCTGGGAGTTTGGCCTAGTGGTAGAGTGTTTGCCTAGCATGCAGGAAGACCCAGGTTCGATTCCTCGGTACCCCACATACATAGCAAAAAAAAAAAAGCCGAAAGTGGTGCTGAGGCTCAAGTGGTAGAGCTCTAGCCTTGAGAAAGTCCAAGGACAGTGCTCAGGCCCTGAGCTCAAGCCCAAGACTGGCAAAAAAAAGAACCATAATGAGATACGACAAAGTAAGCAGGGCAAACAGGACCCAAGACACCCATACACAGTGAGACCAAAGGAGGACAGTCTTGGGGGAAAGGCCCAAGCACGACTTCATATGTATATATATATGTATATATATATGTATATATATATCATCAGCACACCTCCAGGATATTTTTTAACTGTATCCAGCGTTATTAAAGGTACCTTCACAAAATATTTGTGCCAAGGTTGCTGTGTGTCAACACGAGAGAATTCCTCCTCCAGGGAGCCAACAAGAAGCCTCTCAAAACTAGCAAGGAGGGGCTGGGAGTTTGGCCTAGTGGTAGAGTGCTTACCTAGCATGCAGGAAGACCCAAGTTCGATTCCTCAGTACCACACACATAGAAAAAAAAGCCAGAAGTGGTGCTGTGTCTCAAGTGGTAGAGCTCTAGCCTTGAGAAAGTCCAAGCCCAGGGCTAGCAAACAAACAAACAAAAAAGTACTAGGGAAAGGTGTTCTCCCCTGTGTATCCAGCTTTGGAGACATTCTGTTAGTGACAGATGCTTTTTTCCCCAAAACAAGTGTTCCATGTGCTAACAATATAGCTTAAAAAAGTAAACCAAAATTCTGCATTTTATAAAACTTAAGCAAAAGTAGCATTTCAAACTGTACAGTCACCAGCAGTACACAGTTATCAAAACTGCACACACTTTCACTTTCTCCAGCACCTTCAGCTTTCTGTGCCTGGTCTGTTTTGGCACCTCCATTTTCTGCAGGGTTATTCCCATCCTTACAGCATCAGCTTTGCCCTTCTTCCCTGTGGGTACCTTCTCTCCCTTCTTTGCAAGGGCTTTTTCAGGCTCGGGTTTTGGAGGAGCAGGTTTAACAGACAACGGGGAGGACCTTCTCTGTGGCTTGTCCTTCACCTTTGCTTTATCTCCTTTAGCATCAGCCTTTCTCCTGGGCATGGTGGCGGCTGGGTGGAGGCGCTGTGTGAGGATGCAGCAATGTGAAGCTTTGCTTGGTCTGGGGGTCACTCTAGTCTCTTCTTCACACTGCTCCCTCCAGGATATTTTTTTTTAAGTGTGTTAATCCAGCAGAGTGCCCGGGGCACATGCTTCTAACCCTAGCTACAATCTGGCATAAAATAGGCAAAGGCCTGTTTAGCAAGCACAAGGCTCTTAGTTCGATTCCTAGTACTATCAAATACAAACCCCAGAGTTAGATTTCTTGGTGTGGTTTATTGTTAGGCCTTTGGTTCCTAAACTATGTTTTCTATACTTAATAAATGAATTCAAAAGTACTCTTTCTGTATATTGTGGGCTATTTCTTGTCTGTTGTTCTGATGATTGTTGTTTTTTTTTTTTTTCTGTGCAGGTACTATGGCTTAAACTCAGTGCCTCACACTCTTGCTTGTTTTATTTCATTTTATTTTTTGTAGTGGTTGCGGGGTTTTGAACTTTTTTGCTCACACTTACTGCTCTACCACTTGAGCCATATCACCTTCCAGTGTTTTCGTGGTTAATTGGAGATAAGAGTATACTAGAGTTTCCTGCCTGGGCTAGCTGCAAATTATGATCCACAGATCTCAGCCTTCTTAGTAGTAATGATTACAGGGATGAGCCATCAATGATGGCCCTTGCTTTTTTTTTTTGCCAGTCCTGGGCTTGAACTCAGGGCTTGGGCACTGTCCTTGGACTTTTTCAAGGCTAGGGTTCTACCACTTGAGCCACATCACCATGTCCAGCTTTTTCTATGTATATGATACTGGGGAATTGAACCCAGGTCTTCCTGCATGCTAGGCAAGCACTCTACCACTAGGCCAAACTTCTGGCCTGCTTTTTTTTTTAACCTCACTCAAGGCTGATGCTCCACCAGTTGAGCCACACCTTCACTTTCATGTATTTTTTTTTGCTTTATTAGAAATAAGAGGGTCAAGAATTTGTCTTCTTAGGCTGGCTTTGAACTGTAATCTTCAGATCTCAGCTTCCCACAAGGCTAGGATTACAAGCATAAGCATCTAGCACCCAGTTATTTTTTGTTATTTAAAAAATTATCTTTAGTTGTATAAAGCGGTTTCAATTCAACAAATCAGCTTGTGAGTATATTGTATTTTGATCAATGTTACCCCTTTCATCTTTCTTCTGCATCTCTAGCCATTAATGTCTTTTTCCCTTTTGTGCCATTTTTTGTTTTTATTTATTTATTTTTTATTTTTTTCATTAATGTTTTTTTGAGACAGGGTACCATTAAGCAGCCCAAGCTAGCCTCAAACTAAGTATGTAGCATGGGCTGGCCATGAATTTGTGGCCTTCTTCCTCAGCTCTTTGAGTGCTAGTGTAAGAAGTGTGTGCCACCATGCCTAGTTTGAGTTGGAAAAATTCTGTCATCTAGTGATAGCGTAGTGGTCCTAACATTACAGCCCAGTATATTTCTTATGTGTTTGTTGTGCTGCTAGTAAAAGGAAACCTGGATTGCCAGTCCTGTAAATGTTATATGTACAATTATATACAGCAGACAATACTTGATAATGATAATATATAACATTACTTGTTCGTGCATTTTACTCTGCCATACTTTATAATCAGTGTTTGAGAGTGTGTTTCTCTGTATGTGAAATAGTTTAGGGCCAGGTACAGATGGCTCACACCTGCAATCCTAGCTATTCTGCAGGCTGAAAGCTGAAATCTAAATAGCATGATTCAAAGCCAGCCTGAGCAGAAAAGTCTATGAGACCCTTATCTCCAATTAACCACGAGAAAACCAGAAAGGGAGCAGTGGCTCAAAGTGGTAGAGTGATAGTCTTCAGTGAAAAAGCTCAGGGGTTGGGAATGTGGCTTGGTGGTAGAGTGCTTGCTTCGCATGCATGAAGCCCTGGGTTCAATTCCTCAGTACCACAGAAACAGAAAAGCTGGAAGTAGAGTTTTGGCTTGGGTGGTAAAGTGCTAGCTTTGAGTAAAAGAAGCTCAGAGACAGTGCTCAGGCACCAAGTTGAAGCACCAGGACTGGCAAAAAATTTAACATATCTAATTGAAACCTTTAAAAATTGCTTCTCTGCCTTTTAGCTAAGATCAAGTATAGAATCTGTTCATATCAGTTTAATATCTGAAATGTCCTCTATGCGAGGTTGTTACTGTATCTGAATGTGGTACCTGGTATATGGTATATACATTTATTTGTTTATTTGAAAAAGGTACGGGGAAAACAAGATGAGTGGGAGTGGGTGAGGGGAGGGAAAGTGAGAGAAAAACATGGGAAGAGATAATAATGTTCAAGAAGTAAGATACCTGCAACCTGATGAATGTAATTGTAACCCCTCTGTACATTGCCCGACAATAAAGTAAAATAAAAATAATAGCTATTATACTGAAAATGGTAACAATAAAAGGTATCCTAAAGTATGTAAATCATTGCTATATCCTTAATACTTGCATTAAAATGCTGTCTATGAAACTTAAAAAAAAGAAAAATTATGCAGGAAACCCTGAAAACCCCTTTTAAGATAATAGTTATTGTCTCAGTGGTAATTTCATAAAAGACCTCAATCAGAATGCTGTGCACATTTGTCATTTCTCACTGCTTTCTCAAAAGAAACATCATATTTGGGTGTGTTCATTCATTAGACATAATTGCAGGCCATTTTATTGAAGCAGAAAAATGAAATACATAATTGAAAATTGGTAAGGAAAATTAAAAATTCTACTTTGGATTGAACTGAATCTAGATATCATTTTGTAGAGTATGGTTATTTTATGGTTATTTCATTGATAACTCTTTAATCCATAAAAAGTAATACATGTTAAAAAAAAAACTAAAAAAAAACCAAACAGAAAAGCTCAGGGACAGTGCCCAGGCCCTGAGTTTATGCACCATGACCTGCAAACAAAACAAACAATAAAACAAGTTTAGTGCTGGGGGTATAGCTCAGTGCTAGAACAGTGTTTTGTACATGTGAAACTCTGAGTTCACTCCATAGTAGTGTATAACTAAAACAAAAATGAAACCCACAAAGACATTTACTTTAAAATAGTATTCTGTGTTAAACCAATGGTAGCTACACTCATTCCAGACTTTCAGAGTGTTCTGATCGCATCAATGATCACATAAAACAATGTATTTATCCCTTCTAGGTTTGTGTAAGTATACTCTACAATTTTGCGCAATGATGAAATTGCCCAACAACACAGTTTTCAAAATGTATCCCCATCCATTAAGTGGTGTACCACAATTTAACTAGTCTCCAATTGACAGAAATATAGGCATTCTGTAAACATTGCTAAAGTGCATTTTTCACTGTCATACATATTTCGATTACATTTGTGAGATAACTTTCTAGAAGTATAATTATTGGGTCAAACAATACAGAGTTTAAGTTTTGCCTTTTTTTTTTGATGTTCTGCAAACTTTTTTTTTGTCTGTCATGGGGCTTGAACTCTGTGCCTGGGCACTATCCCTGAGCTCTTCAGTTCAAGACTAGTGCTCTACCACTTTGAGCCACAGCTCCACTTTTAGTTTTCTGGTCGTTAATTGGAGATAAGAGTGTCATGGACTTTGTTTTTTTTATTTTTATTTTTATTTTTATTATTTTTTTTTGCCAGTCCTGGGTTTGGGCTCAGGGCTTGAGCACTGTCCTTGGACTTTCTCAAGGCTTAGCACTCTACCACTTGAGCCTCAGCACCACTTCCGGCTTTTTGCTATGTATGTGGTACCAAAGAATCGAACCCAGGTCTTCGTGCATGCTAGGCAAGCACTCTACCACTAGGCCAAACTCCCAGCCCTGTCATGGACTTTCTGCCTGAGCTGGCTTTGAACCTCGATCCTCAGATCTCAGCCTCCTGAGTAGCTAGGATTACAGGCATGAGCCACCACACCCGGCATTCCACAAACATTTTATGAAAGTACTCTCACTCAAGGACAAGATATTCTAGACATTGTTCCTTGTGTGCCGATCCTGGGATTTGAATTCAGTGCATTGGCACTGTCCCTAAGATTTTTTTTTGCTCAAGGCTAGTACTCTATCACTTGATTCACAAGTTCACTTCTAGCATTTTGCTGCTTAACTGGAGAAAAGGGTCATGGACTTTCTGCCTAAGCTGGCTTTGAACCATGATCTTCAGATTTCAACCTCCTTGATAGCTAGGATTTGTGGAATGAGCCACCAGCAGCTAGCTTCTACACACCTCTTGCTTTCTTCTGCTACTACTCCGCAAACCCAATTCCATCTGGTAAGGAAAAGGATAAGATCTAGGGGCTTAGGGTATTTTAGAATTTTCCACATAACTACTTTTGTTAAGGAGAGG
Organism: Megascapheus bottae; assembly: GCF_031878675.1. Taxonomy (NCBI): domain Eukaryota; kingdom Metazoa; phylum Chordata; class Mammalia; order Rodentia; family Geomyidae; genus Megascapheus; species Megascapheus bottae. The sequence continues at coordinate 35,992,042 of NC_143547.1, read as the reverse complement.
AAGTTTAAATAATTGAAGTGACAAACTGAAAGCTTTATGCTGATGTCTCCATCTTAACTTCAAGTGTTTTGTCTAGTTCTATTATAAAAACCTAGTAAGTTTTTCTCTTCACTTTTCAGATATGTTCACTATGCTTGGTATTCTTTTGTTTATATCCTTTCATTCACACACATATGATGTTGCCAGGTGCTGGTGGCTTATGCTTATAATTCTAGATACTCAGGAGGCTGAAATTTTAGGATTATGGTTCAAAGCCAACCTGGGAAGGAAATTCCATGAGACTCTGATCTCCAATTAAGTAGCCAAAATCCGTGAGTGAGCTGTGGCTCATATAATAATAGAGCATCATCCTTAAATGAGAAAGCTAAGGGATAATGCCAAGGCTCTGAGTTCAAACCTCAATATTGGTCTGGTACACACACACGCGCACACACATGCATGCACTTGCACACACAACACACAGAGCTGTCAGCTTCAGAAGTGTCCATTTATTTTCTTGCTCTTTAAGAAAGCATATTAGCTTGAATGATCCTTTATGAGCACGTCATGTGGATACAGAACTGATTATATGCAAAGGAATTTTACCTTATTCCCATGTAACCCCACAGGAAATTCTGATGGTATGAAGAATATCAATGAGAAGTTCCTGTGTACTTAATATGATGTGAGCTGGGGCCTCGAGTTTGGCCTAGTGGTACAGTGCTTGCGTAGCATACATTAAGACCCGGGTTTGATCACTTGGTACCACATACATATAAAAATAAAATACCACGTGAGCTAGAGCACCTAAGCAAACACCAGGTCATGAGGTGTTTTGTTTCATATTATTTAAAAATATTTTAGTTCTAGATTCTGACGAAAATTCAACTTTTCATTCCAACATGCTAAAGCAGTCTTGGCTTTGCTCATCTGAGCCTCAATTCTGCAATCTATTCCTTTTTTTCTTCGTGTTCTTTCTTTATCATTGTAACTGCTCATTTATGATAGCAGGCCATCTGAGCAATAATTTCGATTTTTTAGAGGACATTGTTCTCTTTCAAAGGACATGGCGTCTGTGTTGTTCTATTTTACAGCCACTGAAGCAAATCATAAATCTTAGAAAATATATTATCAAGAATTATGATTAGTGACTTGTTAGTATATTTAAAATCACTGAATTTTATACTTTCATGTACTTAATATCATGTGATATAAACTTTATGTCAATAAAAGTCATTTTTGTGGATTTATATCAGTTAAAAATTGAATTATAGTGGAAATGACCAAATAATATTAACTTCAAAACATACTTATCTCACTCAGTTGAATTTGTTTAAGGTTCTGTAATTTTCACAATATTGATTGTGCTCATGAAAACCAACTTGTAAAAGACAAAAACACAACTGAATGATACCACATTACAGTTAGAGTTTCACATTCTTTTGTTTCCTGTGCCGGGGATAGAGCTAAGGGCTTTTCCCATGTTAGGCAAGACTTCTACCATTAATCTACGTCCTCTGCCCAAACTCTTACATCCTGCATATACCCAGGTTGTCTAGACATCATTCTAACCAGACTGAGGCTGGTATTTTCCCTTGTGAGAGCAAATGGAAAACTGAGAAACTTACACGAATAGAAAATCTCAGCAACTTCAAGTTTGTTGCAAACATCACATTTTTATTTATTTGTTTGTTCATTTACTTCTGTGCTGGTACTAGATCTTGAGCTCAGGACCCCATGCTCTCCCTTAACTTTTTCTGCACAAAGCAGATCCATTTGTGCCAAAGGCCTGACTTCTGGCTCTTTGCTGGTTAATTGGAGATAGGAGTCTCATGAATTTTTCTGCTTGGGGTGGATTTGAGCCATGATTCTCAAATTTCAGCCTCCTGAGTATCTAGGAGTAAAGGTCAGAGAAACCAGCAGCTGACAGCTTCCACATTTTTACATGAAAACAAGTAAGCTATGATTATGTCCTACTAATTTTCTGTTTGGGATAGAAATATAGATATTATTTGTCTACGACAGGGATGGATCATGGAGTTGATTTTTAATAAATTAATGCCAACCACAAAACCTTACACACCAAGATTTTTCCATATGTATACCTTTATGTTTATAAATTTGTTTCTACATGAGAGAGAATGAGAGAGTGAGAGAGGAAGAGGAAGAGGGAATAAGGGAATGAGGAATCAAGTGACTATACAATTAATTTGGAAAATACTGGATTAAAAAGAGCTAGACAGGGCTGTGAGTTTGGCCTAGTGGTAGAGTGCTTGCCTAGCATGTATGAAGACCTAGGTTTGATTCTTTGGTACTACATACATGGAAAAAGCCGGAAGTGGTGCTGTGGCTCAAGTGGTAAACCTTTAGCATTGAGAAAACCCAAGGACAGTGCTCAGGCTCTGAGTTCAAGCCCCAGGACTGGCAAATTTTTTTTTCCTGGCTACAGAGAGCTTCCTTCCAGGGACTCTAATAAAAGCAGTGGGCTCTAACAAACTTGCAGTGATAGCATCCCAGATGGATTTTGTTCCTTAGAGCTTGATTGTTTTTGTTTGTTTGTTTTGTGGATCATGGGACTTGAACTCTGGGCCTGGGTGCTGTCCCCGAGCTTTTCAACTCAAGGCTAATGGCCTACCCCTTGAACCACAGCGCCACTTCTGGTTTTCTGGTGATTAATTGGACATAAGAGCCTCTTCGACTTTAGTGCCTGGGCTGGCTTTGATCCTTGATCCTCAGATCTCAGCCTCCTGAGTAGCTCGGATTAAAGGCATGAGCCACTGTGCCCATGATAGTTTCAGTGGACAGAAGTGGACTCTGGACTCAGTGAAGAGTTTACTATAAATTTGAAGTATGAAATGGGAGAGAGCAAGGAAGAGTGACACTGTCCAAAAAGAAATGTATTCTTGGCCCAGGAGTTTGGCCTAGTGGTAGAGTGCTTGCCTAGCATGCATGAAGACCAGGTTTGACACCTCGGTACCACCTACATAGAAAAAAAAGCTGGAAATGGTTCTGTGGCTCAAGTGGTAGAGCTCTGGCCTTGAGAAAGCCCAAGGACAGTGCTCAGGCCCTGAGCTCAAGCACCACGACTGGCAGTAACCTTGAGCAATAAAGCTAAGGAACAGTGCCTAGTCCCTGAGTTCAAGCCCCAGTACTTGCACAAAAAAAGATTTAAAATTGGCTCAGATGGGGGCTGAAAGTGTGACCAAATTGGTAAAGTATTTGCAAGAGGCACTTAGTTCAGTTCTAAGTCTCTCTGTCTCTGTCTTTGTCTCTCTCCCTCTCCTCCCCCCACCCGACAGAGAGTAAAACTGACTCAGATGAAGGGTGATGGGAAATGTCAAGACCTTGAGAAAGAACTGTTTAAAAGCTTCAACTCTCAGCATGTTATCACTTTTGGATCTTTCCCTTTTATCTGCTATTGAAACATTGTGAAATTCAGTACAGCAAGGTCATATCTTTCTTCAAAAGAAAAAAAAATCAATGTACCAAATAAGAAAATTACACAACATATTGACATACTGATAGTACTGGTATTGGTAGGGACAAATCTTTGAAAGACAAAAAGGGTATGTTTAAAGTATAAAATTTCATAGCCTTATTCCTGATAATCCTTTGTTAAAAGATCATTCAACTCTAGGAATTTTGGTTTCCATGCATCACAGCAGGATGGGTAGTGCTTATAACTTTGTAAGAAGGGAAATATGTTCTCAATTTAAAATTAGCGGTGGTTTGTAATGTGCTCTCAAGCAAAAGATTAATTTAGACAATGTGAAGATTGTGAATGCTAATTTTTAACCCAATTACTTTCCAGTGCTTTTGTTCACAGCACAACCTCAATGTCAGAGCTCTCGTACTTAGAAAATTTAGTTTTGTCTGTAAGCAGAGAAAGATGAAGTATAGACACAGTACAGACTTACTCTCAATGAAAGTGTTGATTTTTTTTTTGTTGGTTGTGGGGCTTGAACTTGGCCTGGGCGCTGTCTCTGAGCTCTGCAGCTCAAACCTACCACCCTACCCCTTGAGCCACAATACCACTTCCGGTTTTCTAGTGGTTAATTGGAGATAAGAGTCTCACGGACTTTAATTCCTGGGCTGGCTTTGAACTGTGACCCTCAGATCTCAGACTACTGAGTGGCTAGGATTACAGGTGTGAGCTACTGCGCCCAGCGAAAGTGTTGATTTTTAATGGCTATTGGTGCTCAGGAATAGTCAGAGTTTAAGAATACTAACTTGTTAGCTAAGCATTGGTGGCTCATGCCTGCAATCCTAGCTACTTAGGAGGCTGAAACGTAAGTATTGCAGTTCGAAGCCAGCCTAAGGAAGAAAGTCTGTGAGATGTTTATTTTCAATTAACCAATAAAAAGCCAGAAGTTGTGCTGTGGCTCAAGTGATGCAGTGCTTGAGTAGTACTGGTCTCCAGCAAAAAAGCTCAGTTGATAGCACCCAGGCCCTGAGTTCAAATTCCCAGGACTGGTGTATGCACACACACACACACACACACACACACACACACACACACATATACACACACGCCAGCTGCCACTACAAAGGAGGATAAGAAATTGTGGAGTATCTTTTCATTACTTTTCCCCATGCCATTTCTATTATATGGTTCTTTAATCTCATCTCTTTACTATGATTTCTTGAACTGGGCTCACTTTTAAGGGAGTCTGAAAAGACCTGTCAACCTTTAGAATAACTCTTCCAATTTGCCTTTGGAGGGAAGATTATTTGCCCCACAGTTTCTATCATCACTTGGACTACCATCTAACTGTGGACTGGGAATTATAATAATGAGAAAGAAATTTCCATTTATTCGGAGGCTTTTGTATTTTCAGAAATATTTTATGCCTTTCAAATAATTTTCTGAACACATATATGTTTTTCTATTGCTAATATGATGGATTGAATTGGTTATATTTGCATATTAAATTAGCTTTGTATTCCTGGGATAAACCCTGGATTTATCCTTGATTCATCCACAAAACCTTGGTGATGGGATATTATCATTTTTAGACATTATTGAATTGCTTTTTTTCAGTTCTGGGTTTTGAACTCAGGACCTGGCCACTGTCCTTGGGCTTTCCCAAGGCCAGTGCTCTACCACTTGAGCCACAGAACAACTTCCAGCCTTTTCTGTGTATGTGGTACCGAGGAACTGAACCCATGCTAGGCAAGTACTCTACCATTAGTCCACAGTCCCGACCCATATTATTTTATTTTCTTGGCTGCTATTGTGTTCAGGATCACTCTGCACCAATACTGGGGCTTGAATTCAGGATCCTGTACCCTTTCTTTTTTTTTGGTGGGTCATGGGGCTTGAACTCTGGGCCTGGTCGCTGTCTCTGAGCTCTTCAGCTCTTTAGCTCAAGGCTACCACCCTACCCCTGGGCCTGGGTGTTGTCCCTGAGCTCTTCAGCTCAAGGCTACCGCCCTACTCCTTGAACCTCAGTTCCACTTCCCATTTTCTAGAGGTTAATTGGAGATAAGAGTCTCAAGTTCTTCAGTGTCTGGGCTGGTTTTGAATCTCAATCCTCAGATCTCAGCCTCTTGAGAATTTACAGAAGTGATAGAATCAGTCAGGTGCTGGTGGTTTACATCTGTAATCCTAGCTACTCAGCAGGCTGAGATCTGAAGACTGATGTTTGAAGCCAGCCTGAGCAGGAAAATCCTTATCTCCACTAACTTACTGAAACACAAATCGGGAAGTGGAGCTGTGGCTTAAATGGTAGGGATGCTAGCTTTGAGCACTCAGGGACATCTCCCAGCCCTCTCCCCTCCCCCAGTTATTGAATCATACCAGTTATGTATTTCAACATGGGTACATTTTAGTGATTTGTAATATTTGAGTAGTTGGTCATTCCATTTAATTAAATATGTGTGAAGGATTATCTGAAATATTCTCCAATAATTCTTATAATAACTTCAGGTTCTGTAGTAACATAAATTTTCACTTGTGAGTTTGGAAACATGAGCTCCTGATCAGTTTTGTTCGATTCTTTGGGTCTGTTAATATTATTGATCTTTTCAGAGAACTAGTGTTTGTGTCCATTGATTTTCTGAACCATTGATTTTATGGTTCTAAATGTACTTAGTTTTGGTTATTAATCTGGTTACCTTCTTTAGTTTAATGTGGTTTTATTTTATTTTATATCTTAAGATATAAGTGTGGGTTACTGAATTTAAAAGTGTGATGTGTGTGTGTGTGTGTGTGTGTGTGTGTGTGTGTGTGTGTTGGGCCTAGGGTTCAAACTTGGGATCTGGGTGATGTCCCTGAGCCAATGTGCTCAAAGCTGGTGCTCTAACACTTGAGCCACAGAACCATTTCTGGTCCTTTTGATGGCTATTAGAGATAAGAGTCTCACGAACTTTATTGTTGGGCTAGTTTTGAACCATCTTTCTCAGATCTCAGCCTCCTGAGTATAGGATTATGGACATGAGCCATCAGTGCCCAGCTGAATTGAAATCTTGTATGATATAAACATTTTAATACTATAGATTTTCTCCTAAGATGTTTTAGCATCACCACATAACTTTCAATACATTATACTCTCATTTTCATGCAGTTCATAATGTTTCTTTTCTTATGTTTCTTGAATTTATCTATGACTATAGCATATATATTTAGTGCAAGTGATGTTTCTTCTGTAACCATAATCATTTCCATGTTAATTTTTTCCTATTTTAATTATAATACATTCATACTGCAAGAGGGTTACATTGTGATAATTCCATACATGCCAAAACTATGTAGTTCATAGAATGTTTACACGTGGTTTTTTAATGTTTACAGATTTTTATATTATTATTTCTTTATACCGTATTTCAGTTTTGACCATTTTAAATGTATTAAAGTCTATTTAATGATCTAGGATAAAGTTTTTGGTTGAGGATTCCTGAAGTAAGAACTGGTGCTATAGCTCAAGTGGTAGGGTACCAGACTTGAACAAAAGAAGCTCAGGAATAGCGCTCAGGCCCTGAGTTCAAGACCCAGGACTGCCCCCTCAACAAAAAAGAAGCAGGGAAGGGAAGGAAGGAGGAAGGAGGGAAGGAAGGAAGGAGAAATAAATGTATAATATCAACAGCTAAAAAAATTGAATCACTCCAAAACTAATCTCCAAAGAAAAACCATCCCATTAAAAGATGGGCCAAAGACTTAAAGAGAATTTTCTCTGAAGAAGAAGTAAGAATTGGGCTGAGAGTTTGGCCTAGTGGTAGAGTGCTTGCCTAGCATGCACAAAGACCCGGGTTCAATTCTTCAGTAACACATACATAGAAAAAGCCAGAAGTGGTGCTGTGGCTCAAGTGATAGAGTTCTGGCCTTGAGAAAATCCAAAGATAGTGCTCAGGCCCTGAGTTCAAGCCCAGGACTGGCAAAAAAATAAGAAATAAGAATGGCCTATAGACACATGAAGAAATGCTCCATATCTTTGCCATAAAAGAAATGCAAATCAAAACAACTCTAAGATTCCACCTCACTCCAGTTAGAATGACCAGGATCAGGAAAACGAATAACAACAGATGCTGGAGGGGATGTGGCCAGGAGGGATCACTACTACACTGTTGGTGGGGGTGCAAACTCGTTCAACCACTATGGAAAGCAGTGTGGCAGTGCCTCAAAAGACTAAACATAGAACTCCCCTATGACCCAGCAATTCCACTACTTGTCATTTACCCAATTGTCCAGAAACAAGGACATACTAAATCCACTAGCACAACAATGTTCATTGCAGCACTAGTTACCATAGCAAACATATGGAACCTCAGATGTCCCTCAGTTGATGAGTGGATCAACAAGATGTGGTCTTTATACACAATGGAATTCTATGCTGCTGTCAGAAAGAACGACATGGCCCCTTTTGCAAGGAAATGGAAAGACTTAGAAAGAATCATATTAAGTAAAGTAAGCAAAACTCAAAGGAACATAGGCTCAATGGTTTCCCTTATTTGTCATAATCAGTAGAAACCTTGGGCTCTCCTAGCAGAGATTTAAAACAGAGCAAAACCTAGATACATAGGCCATATAGTATGACACTAAACGTAAGGACCTCCAGGCTATAGAAGCAAAAGTCATATAATGAGTGATTGTTGTCCTTAATGTACTATGTTATCTCTCATCTGTTTTGCTGTCCCTTGGTTATCTCATATGGTTACAGTATTTTACCATTTTATCTTATATATTGTATATATGTTTATTTGAAATAGCATAGGGAAGGGGGAAAACAAGATGAGGGGTGGGACTGAGGGGAGGGAAATTGGGACCAAGACATGAGAAAGGGTATCAATGTTTGTGAAGTAATGTACTTTCTATCCAGTGAATATAATGTAATCCTTCTATTAATTATAATAAAAATATATGAAAAAGGAAAAATGTATATTATATTCTGATGTCTATTAGTAAATTTTTCTAAATATGTCAGTTAGAGCCATAGAAACACCATACCATTAATTTTCCACTTAGGTTTTCTATATCTTTGGAGATCTTCCTTCCTTCCTTCCTTCCTTCCTTCCTTCCTTCCTTCCTTCCTTCCTTCCTTCCTTCCTTCCTTCCTTCCTTCCTTCTTTGCCGGTTCTGGGGCTTGAGTTCACGGTCTTGGCACTGTCCTTGAGCTTCTTTTGCTCAAGGCTAGCACTCTAGCACTTGAGCAACAGTGACACTCCAGCTTTTCCTGTTTATACTATGGGTACCCAGGGCTTCATGCAGGCTTAGGCAAGCACTCTACCACTAAGCCAAATTCACAGCCCTCCTTTGCTTCTTGTTATTTGTTTTTCTGGTGGCACTGGGGTTTGAACTTGTGACCTCTCAGTTGGTAGGCAGGTATTAAACCACATGAGCCACTTTACAACCCCTCCTTGATTTTTCTATCTTATGAATTTGTAACTTATAGAGAGGAGTGTTGAATTCTTCCCCTATAATTGTAAGCTTGTTTATTGTTCCTTTCAGTCATTTTTGTTGAAAACATTCCTCATTTATAGATACCTAGGAGTGGAATGATACATTTTTTTTTGGAATTGTTTTATGAAATGGACAAATTGGCTTTCAGAGAATTGTACTATTTTACATTTCTACCAACAATGTATGACGGTTCCAGTTCCCCTTATTCTTTAAAATATTGATTATCAGTTGTCTGTTCTATTCTAGGTATTATAGCAACTGTGAAGTAAATTTAATTTTCATTTTCTTAATGACTGATGATATTTTTTTCATGTACTTATTAACCATTCTTACAGTTTCCTTGGTAAAATGTCTGTACAAATAATTTGCCTATTTGTATAGTTTGGTTGGGTTTGTATCATTGAGAGGTAAACATTCTTTGTATATACCATATAAATATATGAAACATATATTTTCACAGTTTCTCTGGTTTGACATTTTCTTTCCTTTTATTTTTTTTTACTTTTTATTGTAATTGATAGAAGGGTTACAGTTATATTTGCCAGATAGAAGGTACATTTCTTCACACACATTGATATCCTTTCTCATGTTTTTGTTCCCATTTCTCCTCCCCACCTCTCCCCTAATCTTGTTTTCCACCTTACCTTTCCTATTTCAAATAAACAAATAATCATATATACAATATACCAGATAACAAGGTAAGATACTGTAACAATATGAGAATAACCAAAGGATATCAAAAGAGATGAGAAATAACATAGTACATTAAGAACAATGATCACACACTACATGGCTCTTGTTCCCAAATCCTGGAGGTCCTTTCATTTAGCCTCATCCTATATAGCCTTATGTATCTAGGTTTGAGCTATTGTAATCCCCTACTAGGAGAGTCCACGTTTTGTACTAATTATTACAAATGAGCCTATTACATTAATCCTATGTTCCTTTGAGTCTGGCTTACTTTACTTAGTATGTTTTTTTTCCAAGTCTTTCCATTTCCTTACACATGGGGCAAGGTCATTCTTTCTGATGGCAGCATAGAATTCCATTGTGTATAAATACTACATTTTGTTGATCAACTGAGGGGCATCTGGGTTGGTTCAATATCTTTGCTATGGTAAATAGTGCTGCAATGAACATCATTGTGCTAGTGCATTTTATTTTCTTAATGGTGTTTTTCTGTTTTAAACCTCTCTCCTCTCTTATCTTCCTTTACCCAATAGTTACTTTTCGCATTCAAGTCCATTTTTTTTTGCCAGTCCTGGGGCTTGAACTTAGGACCTGGGCACTGTCTTTCTCAAGGTTAGTGCTCTATCACTTGAGCCACAGCACCACTTTCAGCTTTTCCTGTTCATATGTTACCAAGGAACTGAATCCAGGGCTTCATGCATGCTAGGTAAGCACTCTACCACTAGGCTATGCCCCGGGCCCCCATGTCCATTTTAATTATTAGACCAGATTATACATATGAACAAAAACACGTAGTATTTGACTTTACTTTGCTCAGTATGATTATCTTCATTTCAATACATTTTAAAATTTGCTCTCTGCTGGGCATCCATGGTTCATGCCTATAGTCTTAGATACTCAGAAGGCTGAGAGCTGAGGATTGTGGTTCAAAGACAGTCAGGCCAGGCAAGAAAGTACATGAAACACTTAACTCCAACAAACTACTTAGAAAAAGCCATACGTGTCGCTGTGGCTCAATGCTAGCCTTGAGCAAAAGAAGCTCAGGGGCAGTTCTCAGGCCCTGAGTTCAAGGCCCAGGATAGGCAAAATAAACAAAAAAAATGAAAAGAAGAAATAAAATAAAATCCCCCCTCTTTTTTTGTGGATCATGAGGCTTGAACTTTGCTTGGACGCTATCCCTGAGCTCTTTGCCTCAAGGCTACGTGTCCCTACCCTTGAGCCAAGCCCCACTCCCCGTTTTCTAGAGGTTATTTGGAGATAAGGGTCTCTGGTCCTTTTGTGCCTGGGCTTGCTTTGAACTGCCATTCTCAGCTCTCAGGCTCCTGAGTAGCTAGGATTACAAGCATGAGCCATTGACCTCCCCCCCCCGTCTTTTATTAGATTATATTAGTTGTATAGGGGTGATTTTTGTTATCCTTTTACATGTGTTTACAATGTATTCCAATGAATCCTACCTACTCTATCATTGTCCCTTTATGGTATCTCTTGATGTGCAATTATAACGTTCAAATCCCAGAAGCACCAAAAATATTTTTGAATAATTGCACATCAAGAGCTCAGGGATAGCGTCCAAGCAAAGTTTAAGGCTCTGTCTGAAAAATAATGGAAGCAAAAAAGGTTAGGAAAGTGATTATTTTTCAGACAGAGCCTTGTATTTTTGTCTGGGGTTGGATTTTTTTTGTTGGTCATGGTACTTGAACTCTGGGCCTGGGCACTGTCCCTGAGCTCTTCAGCTCAAGGCTACCACCCTACCCCTTGAGCCACTGTGTCACTTCCAGTTTTCTAGTGATTAATTGAAGATAAGAGTTTCATGAACTTTAGTGCCTGGACTGGCTTTGAACTGCGACTCTCAGATCTCAGCCCTTGAGTAGCTAGGATTATTGGAGTGAGCCACTGAGCCTGTCTGGGGCTGGATTTTTACTGTGATTCTCCTCTTCCCAACTGCCACATACTTAGGAATACAAATGTGCATCATCATGCCCAGATTGTTCTCACCATTTATTTTCTTAAGCTGTTTTCTATCTCCACCTCTTATATCACAGGCTTCAGTTTTTGGGGGCTTGAACTCAGGGCCTGAGCATTGTCCTTGAGCTTTCTTAAGGCTAGAACTCTACCACTTAAACCACAGCACCATTTATGGCTTTTTTTTCTATATATGTGGTACTGAGGAATCGAACTCTGATCTTCGTGCATGCTAGGCAAGCACTCCACCACTAGGCCAAACTCCCGGCCCTTTCGCTTCATTTTTAACGTTAATGGTATCCAATTGAACAGTTCTTTTCTTTTATAAATCATATTTTTGATGTTATATTTAAGAACATAATAGGATTGAAAATGCAGCCCAAGTAGTAGAACATGTACCTAGCAAGTTCAAGTCCTTGAGTTTAAATCCCAGGAACACCCTGCCTGACTTATTTGTTGAGACTGAGTCTCTCAGAAACTTTTTTGCCCACTGTGTACAAACTATGATCCTCCTAATCTCTGCCTCTTGAGTACCTGAGATTATACGCATGAGAATGGCACCCATGTGTTCAGGTTTAAAATGTACAGCTTGGTAAAGTTTAACATTTGAATACATTCATTACCGCAATCAAGATATAAATGAAATTACACAGTGTAATTTTTTTTGCCAGTCCTGGGGACTGAACTCAGGGCCTGAGCACTGTCCTTGGGCTTTCTCAAAGCTAGAGCTCTACTACTTGTGCCCCTTCTGGCTTTTCTATATATGTGCTACCAAGGAATTGAACCTGGGTCTTCATGCATGCCAGGCAAGCACTCTAACCCCAGGCCACACTCTTGGCCCAATTGTTCTGTTTTTTTTTTCCAGTCTTGAAGCTTAAACTCAGGGCCTGAGCTATGTCCTTGGGCCAAACTCCCAGCCCCATAGTGTAAAATTTTTGTGCCAGTATAAGGGCTTTAATTCAGGGCCTGGGCACTGTTCTTGAGCTATTTCGTTCACAGCCTACACTTTAGCACTTGACCCACAGCTCCACTTCTAGCTTTGTGGTACATTATTGGACATAAAGGTCTCACTGACTTTCTTGCCTGGGCTGACTTCAAACTGTGATCATTATTATATCTCATCCTTCTGAGTAGATAGGATTACAGGCATGAGCCACCAAGCACCCAGCAGGCTATACTTTTTTTTATCTGATTTACTTTTACTGTCTTTATATAGTGCTGCATTTCTTTCTGTTGGTGAACATTGTATAGCTATACCACCATTTTATCTATTTGTGGATAAGACTTTAGACTATTACAAATAGAGCTTTTAGGAGCATATATTTTCTTTGTGCTTGAGCAAATAATCTGGCAGTGAAGCGGCTGAATCATAAGTTTACCTTTTGAAGAACCTGCCAAATTGCTTTGCAAAGTGTTTGTACAATAACAGTATCTTCCCATGAGCCATGTATGAGCGCTCCATTTCCTCTATATCCTTGCCAGTTCTTAGTATGGACAGTCGTTTCAAATTTTTGCCATGAAAAAATATTTTAATGTCATTCTCATTTGCATTTTTCGGACTGATGATTTCAGACTTCTTTTCAATTATTTGGCATCCATTTATCTTAAATTAGCAAATTGTTCCAATATTTTCTCAATTTAAAATTGTGCTTTTTCCAGGCTCTGGTGACTCATGCTTATTATCCTGGCAATCCTGGAGGCTGAGATCTGAGGTTTGCAGTTTGAAGCCAGCCTAGGCAGGAAAGTCTGTGAGACTTTTATTTCCAGTCAGTCACCAAAAAAAGGCAGGAGTGGAGCTGTGGCTCAAGTGCTAGAATTCTATCTTTGAGCACAAAAGCTCAGGGAAAGTGTCTAGGCCCTGAGTTCAAGCCCCTGAACAGGCACAGAAAATTGTATTGTTTTTTTATTATCCAGTCTTGAGGCTTGAACTCATGGCCTGAGCACTGTTTTTGTGCTTTCTCAAAGCTAGGGTTCTACCACTTGTGCCACAGCACTATTTCTGCCTTTTTCTGTGTATGCGGTACCAAGGAATGGAACGCAGGGCTTCATGCATGCTAGGCATGCACTCTAACCCCAGGCCACCCTCTTGGCCCAATTGTTCTGTTTTTTTTTTCCAGTCTTGAAGCTTAAACTCAGGGCCTGAGCTATGTCCTTGGGCTTTCTCAAGGCTAGAGCTTTACCACTTGAGCCGCAGCACCATTTCTGGCTTTTTCTATGTGTGTGATTCTGATGAATTGAACCCGGGTCTTCTTGCATGCTTGGCAAGCACTCTATCACTAAGCCAAACTCCAGGCCCCAATTCTTAGTAGAGTATTGAGATATCTTTATAGCTCCAGATACAAGATTTTGTTTGTTTATGACAGTGCGGCTTGAACTCAAGGCTTAGTTGCTGTCTCTGAGCACTTTTGCTCAAGGCTAGCACTCTGATATTAAAGTCTTTATTGAAAAGGTGATAAACGGGCTGTTACATAAGTAAGGTAATGTATACATTTGCTTTTAAACATTATCCTATCTCATTTTCTCCTACTTATCTGTCCCTACTCCCCTTCCCATCAAGTTGTAGAGTTCATTTCCAACTTGGTGTCAAGTGAATATCAATGTTGCATTACTTCATCTTTTGTTCTATTGTTTCTGTTATTCCCTTTCTCTTCTACAGATTGAATAAATGTATATAAAAGACACAAGTACAGCAAACGAAGAGAAATGAAAAAATAAAAATAAAAGAACTACATATAGAGCCTGGCATGGTGGCTCCTGCCCAGCCCATTCTGCCTCATAAGCCTATGATATATTAAACAATATGATATCAGAAGATCTTTGCAATTAGAGATGTAGTATGGTACTGTTGGATTGCCACAGGCAAATTGTAGTGAAGCATGGCTTCTACCTTCTGCTAACTATTTTCTATTTGAAGAAAAAAAAGGAGATCTCCCAACTTGCTATTTACTCTGGGTAGAACAAGAGATAACAAGTGACTCTATGTACCTCCCCACAAATCCTTATCATAAACAAGCACAATCTGTCTTAGTGAAATCAACTATTGGATATGGGCTGTACCATTCCTTTGTTAAATGGAATGTTAAGTACAAGAGCAGACTAAGACAGGAGCTGATTGGAGTAACTTGATAACATTCTAATGGTATTGACTTTTCCTGCTTCATTACCTGTAAATAGTGTATTTCTGGTTTATAGATGAGTCTCTCTACAAGAATGGCTTAGCTGGAAATTGATGGATCAGCTATTGCATTGCAGCCCCATTTGGGGTGAAGTGAAACCCTCCCAGTAAACAGAAATTTCAGGAAGAACATTGAGTTGTTTGCTTTGTTAGGAAGAAGAAATGTCCTAAGTTTAGATTTATATTGGTTCATATAATGGTTCCAATGGCTGGGTGAATAAACTGATAATCTTGGGCTAGGAAAGCAAACAATAGGAAAACTAGTGATAAGGAAGTCTGGAGGGTGTGTATGTATATGGAATTCTAGGAATGGACACAGATGGGGAGAGATATGAATGCTGAACATAGGACAGGACAGTAAAAAGTAGAAAATAAATAAGCTATGTGCATTCATTCTTTGGTTCTTTTGTTCTGAGCCATGTGTTGATCATTACAATATTACTGTTTCTAGGTTCACAGCTCCTAGTATGGTGAGCTTTCTGATTGGTTCATATTTCCCAGTTGGTGAATCTATTTCTTTTCCTTTCGTTTTGTGCCAGTCTTGGGGCTTGAACTAGAGGATTGGGTGCTGTCCTGAGCTTTATTTGCCAAGGTTAGCATTCTACCAACGAGCCACAGACCCACTTCCAGCTTTTAAGGAGGTATGAGTCTCACAAAATTTTCTAGCACGCGTAGCTCCAAACAGTGATTCTCAGATCTCAGTCTCCTGAACAGCTAGCATTACAGGCATCAGCCACCTGAGCCCAGCTTGTGGGTTTATTTAATGGGTCCCTACTTTCACCCACCTTAGGCTCCTTCATCATATATGTACCTAGATATATGTTAGTTTCCAAGAGTTTAGAGATTTTCTTATTTTGTTTTCTTGATTCCTAGTTTGATTTCATTGTAGTCAGAAAAAATTCTGTACTATTTTATCGCCTTTACATTTGTTTCATTAGCTAGCATATAGTCTGGGGATACTTAAAAAGACAAGTAGTTGAAATAAAAGATAACAATAAAAGACATTAAAAAGATAGTTAAAAAGGGAAAATGAAATGAGAACAAGAAAATGAGCAAAAAGAATAAGAAGCAACAGATATAATAAAGTTGGAGGATTTGCACAACCATATTTCAAGAATTATTACAAACCTGTGGTAATCAAGAGTGTTGGTAATCAAGATAAGTAGACTGTTGGGGTGGAAAAGATTCCAGAAGTAAATTCATATACATATGTGTAGAAAAATACGTATATATATATCCATATAAAACAACTAACCATCAAAAATCTAGAAGTGGAAGCACCAAACTTGAGCAAAAACTTTAAGCAAATGCAAAAGTCCTTGAGAACAAGCACCAGTTCTAGCACACACAAAAATTTTTAACACTGTGTAATGAAAAGAAAAGAAAAGAAAATGGAGCAAGCTGTACCTGGTGTCACACATCTGTCATCCTGGAGCTGAAACAGGAGTGTCACAAGTTTGTGGCCAGCCTCAGCTACACAAGTACTTCTAGTCCAGTATGGGTTGCATAGTGAGACCTATCTCAGAAAACAACAACAACAACAAAACAGTTTTGCAAGAAAAACACATAAATGTTTTGTTCAGCAGGACAGCACCAAAAAGTATACTATAAGGGCCGGGAGTTTGACCTAGTGGTAGAGCGCTTGCCTAGCATGCACTAAGGCCCAGGTTCAATTCCTCAGTACCACAGACATAGAAAAAGCCAGCAGTGGTGCTGTGGCTCAAGTGGTAGAGCTCTAGCCTTGAGAAAGCCCAAGAACAGTGCTTAGGCCCTGAGCTCAAGCCCAGGACTGGCCAAAAAGCATACTATAGATAAGAATGAAGTTAGTCAAACTTTTTTTAAAAGGCAAATTCTCTGAACTCTTTACCAGATCTTTGTGAAATAATATTTATAAAGTGAAGGTGAGAAGGGAGCATATAGAATGCCCACAAAGGAGTTCTGTATCACTCATTTCCTGCTTTCCTCTCTCTCTCTCTCTCTCTCTCTCTCTCTCTCTCTCTCTCTCTCTCTCTCTCTCTCTCTCTCTCTCTCTCTCTCTCTCTCTCTCCCTCCCTCCCTCTCTCTCCCTCCCTCCCTCCCTCTCCCTGCCTCCCTCCCTCCCTGCCTCTCTCTCTCTCTCTCTCTGTCTCTCTCTCTCTCCCTCTCTCTCTCTCTCCCTCCCTCCCTCCCTCCCTTCCTCCCTCCCTCTCTCCCTCCCTCTCTTTCTTCCCCTGTATGAATGAAAAGAGGTCTACATGACATGATAGCAGTAATTTCCTACCTCTGCTGGTTTTATAGAAAAGTATAAAAAGATTCCTTCCATTTCTAGTTTATGGAATATTTTTAGGAATACTAGTGTTAATTCTTTGAAGGTCTAGTATATTTCAACAATGATTCTACCCAATTCTAGGCTTTTCTTTGTTGGGGGATTATTATTACTGCTTCAATCATATTGCTTGCTGGGTGCCAGTGACTCACACATATAATTCTACCTACTTAGGAGGCTGAGATTTGAGAATCATGGTTCAAAGCTAGCCCTGACACAAAAGTCCATGAGAATCTTATCTCCAATTAACCACCAGAAAACTGAAAGTGGTGCTGTGGCTCAAGAAGTAGAGTGGAAGCCTTCAGCTGAAGAGCTCAGGGACAGTCTCGAGGCCTAGAGTTCAAGACCCCCAACCGACAATAAAACCCAAATCATTGCTGGGCTGAGTGTGTAGCCTAGTGGTAGAGTGCTTGCCTAGCATACACAAAGACCTGGGTTCAATTCCTCGGTGTCACATACATAGAATTGCTGGAAGAGCTGCTGTGGCTCAAGTGGTAGAACACTAGACTTGAGGAAAGTCCAAGGACCGAGGTTAGGCCCTGAGTTCAGCCCCCAGGACTGGAAAAAGAAAAAGAAAAAGAAAAATAAATCACTGCTTATCATGGTTTTGTTAAGGTTGTTCATATACTTTCAGTTCAATTTTGAAAGATTATGTATATAAATTATTCATTTTACATTTACTTCTTTATTACAATTCATATCTTCAAAATATTCCTTAATGATCCTATGAATATTAGTGATATCTTGTATTATCTCTCTTTTCATCTTGAATTTTCTTGACTTGAGTCTTCTACTTCTCTTCGGTTAGTTTAAACGTTGAGTTGTTTGATCCACTTTGAGTTGATATGAAAGCATGCTGACAATTTGCAATCCACTTTGGATTTCTACATATGGATGCTCAGTTTTCCCAGGACCAATTATTGAAGAGGCTATTTTCTCTCACTGTATTTCTTTGATTGTCTTTCTTTTTCACATTTCTTGTGCTTGTATATTATGAGTAGCACATTTATTGTGATGGAAAAGTATTAAATTACACTCGGTTCTTCTTAGTGAGCAGTCACCAATGAAGGCTCAATATTCACCACTACTCAGTAAAGAGGAAACAAACAGTCACAACAACCACACCACAAACAAAATCACATGCACAGATACAGTAAAAATCAATTGAAGACAATCCTATAATTAAAAAGTATAAAAACTGCTGTTGCTGTTGCTGGCCTTTTTTAAAAAAAATCTTTTTTAAAGTAGGCCAATGGGGGATGCAGAAAGGGAGGGAGGAACAGTGAAAATATCGTCATGGTATTCAGTAAAAATTAACTATGCAGTTTGTGGGCAGGGACGGGAGTGGGAAACTGGGAGAAATAAAGGAAAGTGTGATATTGTCCAGAAAAGAAATGTACACATTACCTGACTTTTGACATGGTGACCCCTTTGTCTAACAGCTTAATGAACATGATGAAATCATATTAAAAAAGAAACATAAAAAGAAAATAGCAGCTGGGCACCATTGGCTCAAGCCTGTAATCCTAGCTACTCAGGAGGCTGAGATTTGAGGATCACGGTTCAAAGCCAACCCAGGCACTAAAGTTCATGAGACTCTTATCTCCAGTTAACCACCAGGAAACTGGAAGTGGCAGTGTGGTTCAAGTGGTAGAACACTAGCTTTGGGCAGAAGAGCTCACGAACAATGAATGCCCAGGCCCAGAGTTGAAGCCCAACGATGGACAAAAAGAAAAAAAAAGAAAGAAAGGAAAGTAGCAGTAATAATGTAGAATAAACTATAGAGTTAAAACCAATGTATTGTAAATATATGCTAAACAAATTAAATAAATATGGGTGGGGCTGGGGGCGTGGCCTAGTGGTAGAGTGCTTGCCTAGCATGGATGAAGCCTTGGGTTCAATTCCTTGGTACCATATATACAGAAAAAGCTAGAAGTGGCGCCGTGGCTCAAATAGTAGAGTGCTAGCCTTGAGAAAGCCCACGGACAGTGCTCCTGAGTTCAAGCCCCAGTACTGGCAAAAAGAAAAAAATAGGAAAGATGGGTGGCAGGGAAATGGAGAAAGAAAGAAGCAAAATTATATTTATTTATTTATTTTGCCCATTTTTATTATTATTTTTTTATTGTAATTAATAAAAGAGTTACATGATATTTGCCAGATAGAAGGTGCATTAATTCACATACATTGATACCCTTTCACATGTCTTGGTACCCATTACCCTCTCCCCACCCCCCACCCATCTTGGTTTTCCCCCCTTCCCTATCAAACTTCAAATAACCAAATACAAATAAATTCAATATATCAGATAACAAAGTGAGATACTGTAACAATATGAGATACCCAAGGGACAGCAAAGGAGATGAGAGATAACATAGTACATTAGGGACAACAATCATTCCTTATATGCCTTTTGTTTCAATATCCTGGAGGTCCTTTCAATTAGCAAAATTATATTTAAAAAAGGCTGGGTGCATTGGCTCACCTCCTAGCTGCTCAGGAGGCTGAGATCTGAGGATCAAGGTTCAAAGCCAGCCAGGCACAAAAGGACCTGAGACTCATCTCCAATTAATCTCTAGAAAACGGGAAATGGGGCTTGGCTCAAGGGTAAGGTGGTAGCCTTGAGCTAAAGAGCTCAGGGACAATATCCAGGCCCAGGTTAGGGCGGTAGCCTTGAACTGAGGAGCTCGGGGACAGTGCTCAGGCTGAGTTCAAGGCCCCTTATCCCCTCCAAAAAAAATAAAAGAAAAGGAAAAGAATAATGTGAAGAAGAGACTGAGATACATCAGGAGATAAAAGAAAAATCTGACTGCAACTGGGTGCTGGTGGTTCATACTGAGATGCTTACTGTTCAGGACACTCAATCTGAGGATTAAGACTGGAAGCCAACCTGGGCAGGAAAGTCCACGAGAATCTCATCTCCAGTTAACTACCAAAAACTAGAATAGAAGTGGTAGCTCAAGTGGTAGAGCATCAGTCTTGAGCAACAACAACAACAAAAGTTAAGCTAGGTACGGTTGCTCAGGATTGTAATCCTAGCTACTGAGGAGGCTGAGACATCTCTGGATTCTCTTCTATAGGTGGGTAGGTAGCTGGATTTTATTTGAATAGTTCTTAGTGTTCCATGTAGTACTGTATGTGGGCTCAGGGCCAGGCTGTTCAAGGCTATGTTGTGAGCTTCAGGGTTGCAAATCACATTGGAAGTTTCCCTTCTTTGTGTAGTAAGAATTGCTTCTGGCCCCAATGAACTTTGTAGCCTATGGGTGGGGCAAATTCTCACTTGTTCCAGAAGCTGCCAAGTTTTTGCACCCAGGGTCACAATTGTCTAAGTCAGGGGTATCTTGGAGAATCCCTGGAGAGTAGGGAAGCACAGAGCACTGATTTCTTCACTGGAGGGGGACAACGAAAGGAGCCTGTCAGTCTGCCCAGGCCCAGTGTTGTCACATTTCTCCCCTCAGTAAGCAACATTATAGGAGGGGAGAGGCTGGGAAAATTGGGTGACCTTGATAGCTGAGGCAATGCATTGACAGACGATGGAGCCATCAATCATACCAGAGTACCCTGATGTTTAAACTTTTCAGAGGACTTACGTTTGCCTCTCCATGATGTGTGTGTGTGTGTGTGTGTGTGTGTGTGTGTGTGTGTGTGCGCGTGCGCGCGCGCATGCGTGCGAACACTTGAACACATTGAGGCCTTTTTCTCTCTCTTTTTCAATGCCAGTACTGGGGCTTAAACTCAGGGCTTGGCCACTGTCCTTGAGCTTTCTGAATGCTAGTGCTCTTCCACCTCAGCCACAGCACCATGTCCTGTTTTTCTGTGTATGTGATAGGGAGGAATCAAAGCCAGGGCTTCATGCATGCTAGGCAGGCATTCTTATTACTAGGCCATACTCCTAGCCCAGGCCTTGTTCTCTTGTTTGGCTTTTTCACTCAAGGCTAGCACTCTAATATTTGAGCCACTGCATCACTTCTGGCTTTGAACTGGTAAATTAGACATCAGAGTCTCATGAATATTCCTGCCTGGTTCGGCTTTGAACTACAATCCTCACATCTCAGTTTGCTGAGTAGCTAGGATTACAAGCGTGAACCAATGGCACCCTGTTCCCTTGTTTATTCCTTGCCCACCGACTTTTCTGTGATCTCTTTAGGAATTGGTCTCATTCTTTAATTCAACAAACCTTCATCACTTGTCCTTACTGGGCAAGGCACTACAATTGCAAAGGCTGATGAGACTCACTTCCTGCCAGCTGGTTCACTGGGCAAATCACACATCGTGTTCAGGATTGATAGAAGTGTTCCAGTTCTGAAAGTAAGCATGTCAGTTCCAATATGCAAAACGGGAAAGTGTAAATGTGAAATCATGTTTTGAAATGTAATAGAAGGTTAATTTTGTTTTCCAATTGAGAATTCATGAAGATTGAAATATCCATTCCATTTTATGGGTTTGCATATTAAATTTCCTCACATTATGAAATATCTCAAGTCAGCAGTATTTCTTCTTCTTTTTCTTTTTCTTTTGTCATGCCAATCCTGAGGCTTGAACCCAGGGCCTGGCTACTGTCCCAGAGATTTTGTGCTCAAGGCTAGTGCTGTAACATCTGAACCACAGCTATACTGTGGTGTTTGAGTGGTTAACTGAAGAGGACAGTCTTATGTTTTTTTTCTCAGGCTGGCTTTGAAATGTGATCCTAAGATGTCAGCCTTCTGAGTAGCTAAGATTACAAGTGTGATTAACTGGCACCTGGTAGTAAGAGTAAGTAGTCTTTCTTTTTTCTTTTCTTTTCCTTTTTTTTTCTTTTTTTTTTTTGCCAGTCCTGGGCTTAAGCTCAGGGCCTGAGCACTGTCCTTGGATTTTTCTCAAGGCTAGAGCTCTACCACTTGAGCCTTATCCCCACTTCCGGCTTTTTCTAAGTATGTGGTACCGAGGAATCGAACCCGGGTCTTCGTGCATGCTAGGCAAGCACTCTACCTCTACGCCAAACTCCCGGCCCTAAGTAGTCTTTTAGTCTTTCTTTCTTTCTTTCTTTCTTTCTTTCTTTCTTTCTTTCTTTCTTTCTTTCTTTCTTCCTTCCTTCCTTCCTTCCTTCCTTCCTTCCTTCCTTTCTTTCTTTCTTTCTTTCTTTCTTTCTTTCTTTCTTTCTTTCTTTCTTTCTTTCTTTCTTTCATTTTTTGCCAGTTGTGGGGCTTGAACTCAGGGCTTGGGCACTGTCCTTGGACACTTTTTGCTCAAGGCTACTGCTCTGCCACTTGAGCCACAGCACCACTTCCAACTGTTTCTATGTATATGGTACTGAGGAAACAAACCCAGGGCTATGTGCATGAGAGGCAAGCACTCTACCACTAGGCTATACTCTCAGCCCCCGGCAGTAGTATTTCTTATTGCTGAAAAAAAAATCCTGCCCAGTTGGAAGTGGGATGAAGTACTGGTAAGGGAAGTATTCTCAAAAAGCAAAGCTCTCCCAATCTTGTCAATTCTTTTTCAGTAGGAAGCAGATAAGACGGGTAGATGCATTTCAATTTGGTTGAAAACTTGTGGAGCAGAAGCCAAGCTCTGGTGACTCGCTCTTTTAATTCTAGCTACTCAGGAGCCTGAGATCTGAGGACAGAACTGTGGTTTGAAGTCAGCCAAGGCAAAAAAGCATGTGAGTCTCTTAGCTCCAATTATCTACTAAAGTAGAGTTGTGATTCAGTTAGTAGAGCCCAGTAAGAGTGTGAGATCCTAAGTTCAAGTCCCAGTAGCAACACACATACACACACACATACACACACACCACTACGACTACCACCACCACCACCACCACCACCACCACCACCACCAACAACAACAACAACCACAACCTTGTGGAGTAGAGTAGGTTTTCCAAAGGAAGAAAACCCAAAGTCCTCTGTGGAGACCCGAGTGTGGACTTGGCTCTGGCTTTCAAGAGTCCGTGCATTTTGGCATGCATGAAGCCTTACATATGTTTAAAAAATTAAAATATCTTCACATAGTTGTACAAAAGGATTTCTTCTTTTGCCAGTCATGGGGCTTGAACTCAGGGCCTGGGCACTGTCTCTGGCCTTCTTCAAGGCAAGTACTCTACCATTTGAGCCACAACACCACTTCTGGCTTTTTCTGTGGTACCAAGGAATCAAATCCAGGGCTTTGTGTATGCTAGGCAAGAAATCTACCACTAGACCATACTCTCGGCCCAAAAAGGATTTCAATTTAACATGTCCAATTATGTACAAGGCATCTTGATCAGTTACCTCTTCCAGTATCCTTTTCCCTAGCTATTCCATCCCAACCTATCTCGACAAGTTTTTTTTAGATCCATTATTATATATGTATATTAAATGTTATGACAATATACCATTCCTCTCTCCATTCTCCCATATCCTTTATAAAGATTTAAAAAAAAACCATATCTCTTCTCTATCTATCTATCTATCTATCTATCTATCTATCTATCTATCTATTTTTCGCCAGTCCTGGGCCTTGAGCTCAGGGCGTGAGCACTGTCCTTGGGTTTTCTCAAGGCTAGAGCTTTACCACTTGAGCCACAGCACCACTTCGGCTTTTTTCTATGTATGTGATACGTAGGAATGGAACCCAGGTGTTTGTGCATATTAGGCAAGCACTCTACCAGTAGGCCAAACTCATGGCCTCTCTTCTATATTTTCATTGTGTATCTAAAATTTTTCACCATGTTTAATTACTTTCAAAGTATATCACTTTCACTTCACTCTAAATGTTTTTTTGTGTGCAGGTTTTTTGTGGGTTTGAACTCAGGGCCTTGGTTCTGTCCTTGAGCTTTTGTGCTCAAGGCTAGAGTTCCACCACTTGAATCATACCTTCATTTCTGGCTTTGCTTGGAATACAGTTAAATAGAGTTGAAAATCTCATAGGCTTTCCTGTCCAATCCTCAGATCTCAATGTCCTGAGTTGCTAGGAGTACAGATGTAAACCACCAGTTGCATCATTCTTTTAAAATCTTTCAGGTGGAATCTAAATTCCATAGTCATGTGATCATAAAAATTTTCTAGATTTTTTTCCAGTTCTGGGGCTTGAACTCAAGGCCTGAGCACTGTCCTTGGGCTTTCCTCAAGGCTAACGCTCTACCACTTAAGCCACAGCACCACTTCTGGCTTTCTTTTCGGTGTATGTGATACCGAGCAATGGAACCCGGGTCTTCGTGCATGCTACGCAAGCACTCTACCATAGGCCACGCCCCCACCCCCTCTAGATCTTTTTTTAAATCTTGATTCACATTTCACTTCCCCTATAGAAATTTGTTTTAGTGGATTTTTAATTTTTAACATTATTTCTTGGTCACCCTGTCATACTTCGCAGTAACAAAAACCAGTGTAATCCCTGAAATTAAATATTTTTACCTCTTGTATCTACAAGGCTATAAGTAAAATTTTTTCCAAGACTAAATGATTATTATAATTATTTTATGAAATTTATCTAAACAATATAAACCAGTATGTAAGTATTTATATATGTATATGTGTGTGTGTGTGTGTGTGTGTATGTGTGTGTACTAATGGGGATCAAACCCAGGGCTTTGAGCATGCTAAACAGACAATCTGCTACTGAACTACATCTTCAGCCCATAAACTTGAAATTTTAAAAATATAACATAGAAAATAATTTTTTATTAGAAATATATCCCCTAATGAGATGAATGAAGCTTTAAAAATTAGTTCATGGGCCGGGAATTTGGCCTAGATGTAGAGTGCTTGCCTAGCATGCACAAAGACCTGGATTCGATTCCTCAGTACCACATATATAGAAAATGGTCAAAAATGATGCTGTGGCTCAAGTGGTAGAGCACTAGCCTTGAGGAAAAAGCCCAAGGACAATGCTCAAATGCTCAGACCCTGAGCTCAAGCCTCAGGACTGGCAAAAAAATTAGTTCCTATATCTGGGTGCTGGTGGCTCATGTCTGTAATCCTCGCTACTTAGGAGGTTAAGATCTGAGGGTCAGGATTTAAAGCCATCCTGGGCAGGAGAATCTGTGAGATTCTTATCTCCAATTAACCACAAAACAAAACAAAACAAAACAAAACAAAAGTGGGGGTGTGGTTCAAGTAGTAGAGCACAATACTTGAGTAAAAAAGCTAGGCAACCAGAACTCAGGGCCTGGATTCCGGCCGCATTACTGGTATCCACAAAAAAATAAATTTATACGTTCATATAGCAATATTATAACTTATTGATAGAGTGACACAGCATTTAGCAATACTGTTCTTCCTGTTTTTCATTTACAAAGAGTTAAGCATTCAGAAACAGCAGTAGATTTGAATGAAAGAACATTTTATCATGACATTGTTCCTTAGTTCTTTCAACTCCTAGAAAACATGCTAAAAAAATCACATACTGAGCCAATATCAGAATTATTCATAAGGATTTTCAGCGGTTTGCTTCCTAGTATTACCAACCACCCACTTTCTCAATACTAAAATGAGTATTTGAACTCTCCCCTTTGAGTGACTAGGGGGTTTTGACCCCATAGGGGTTGTGCACTAGGTTAAGATTTTGGATTGCTGGAGGGTTTGCCTCTCTTTTGTAAGAAGATTGTGAAATGTGATATGATGAAGGAGAAAAGTTTTAGGAATACGTAAACACAAATTGAGAATGGAAAAAATGGATTGCCCTGTTCCCACAAACCCTTTATAAGATCTTTGACAGAAGTAACAATAGCAATAAACTGAAAACTATATAACTAATGGAGACCGTTTAACTTTCGGATGATCAATATAGAAAATGCATTTGGAATTCCAATCTGTTCTCTCATGTGTTTCCTGCTAGTATCCAATGAGCTATTCGTGGTTGGCAGTGAACAATTGCTGGCCATAGATAAGGAACATACAGTCAAGAAAAAGGGACGAGTGATTTGCCCAAACCATCACAGCAATCTCTCTTCTCCCACTCATTCTCTCTTTTTGTACTGGTCATGGGCACTGTCCATTAGCTTTGTTGTTCGATGCTAGTGCTGTACTACTTAAGCCACAGCTGCACTTCCACTTTGCTGGATAATTAGAGATAAGAGTCTCATGGACTTTCCTACCCTGGCTGGCTTTGAACTGTGACTCTCAGATCTCAGTTTCCTAAATAGCTAGACTAACAAGCATGAGCCACTGGAACCCACCTGGCAATCCCTTATTCTTTCAGACACTGTGAAAGCTACAACCCCAATTCATCCCCCAAAGCCAGGAAGACCACCCATAATCTGGATGAACCACAACCCCTGAGACAAACTTATGGGCACAGGACCACTTTGAAGCTCCTCCCTTGAAACCCTATTTCCTGGCTGTCAAAACACCACTTGTTCCCGTCTTTTCCCCTAATTCTCTGGCAGTGACTTTGCAGGCTCCTTTCTGTTACACTCCTCTATTTCTGCACCTCCAAGGTTCTAACAGGTCCTGAGAGAGGTCTTACTGTCATGTGATAGTAGAAAAAAGACCCTGAGGATAGGCTTGAGAAATGAAATAGAAGCTTCTTCAGAGGCTGGGAGATTCAAGGGTGCTGGAGACAAGGTCTACCTGGGGCCTCCTCAGCAACAGAGAACTTGTCAAGGCTAGAAGTAGACCATTAACTACATAAATACATTGAATGATTTTTGATCCTGCATCAATTCCCAGTACCTATTAGATCTTCAATATGCAGCTGTTTTTTTCAATAAATCAATTGCAAATATTAAGTTCATTGTAATTACTTTTCAGCCCATGGATTTGGCTCTGCAGTTGCTTTAAAGAGTAAATTACTTTTCACAGTGCAGAAAATAAAATCGTATCACCTCAAATAAACACCATACACAAATTCTCCAGACCTTATGGCCTCTTTTTAGGTTCGTCTGAAGGAAGATGAAAGGGGTGAGTAATGATTACAATTGCTTTTTTTTCTTTTTCTTTTTTTTTCTTTTTTGCAAATCGTGGGGCTTGAATTCAGAGCCCAGTCTCTGTTCCTGGCATTCTTTGTGCTCAAAGCTAGTGCTCTACCACTTGAGCCACAGCACCACTTCCAGCATTTTTCTGTGTATGTGGTACTGAGGAATCAAACCTGGGTCTTCATGCATGCTAGCAAGCACTCTATCACTAGGCCTGCTCATCACTTTTTCAATAAATTTTAAAATGATGGAAAATCAGATTTAAACAAGCTCATGACAGCTAACTGCAATAGATATGATTTCCTTAAAGAAAGTGATAAAATACCACATTAAGAGAAATTTCCCATTTATCATTGTTAGGGTTTATATCTCAAATGATGATTTGAACACATTGCTGCCAAAACTATTTTCTGAAGTCTCACATTTTTTGTGTGTGCTGGTACTGGGGCTTGAACTCAGGACATTGTACTCTTGCTGAGCTCATGGCTGCTCATGGCTGGTATTTTACCACTTGAGCCAGAATTCCAGGCTGGAATTTGCTGGTTTCCCAAATAATGCCTGATGGCAAAATTTAAAGTTCCAAGATGAAATGTAGCTCAATAATCTAAATCTAAGAGCTCCATTTAATTTTACATATATTGTCATGTATCTAAATGGACTTGACAGTGGACCTACATAAGCATCTATCCACAATGTAAACCAAAACGTTCCGTTTATATGTGTAATATTTCTCTGCTATGATGAATCCTGTCACTAAAATATCTTCCAGATCAAACGAGAAATAAGGAACAAGTTTCTGCAGTGATTCTTTTATTCAATTAGGAAGTAATGAGGAAACCATGTTTTACATAGAATGCAAATAATACATAATGCATTATGACCCTCTGCATAATGACCCTCAAATAGCATGTGATGTTCTTTCTGTTAACAATGAAGCATTTGTCATGCAAGTGTTCTCTGGCTTTGGCATTTATGCAACTCAAAATGAATAATTAACAAATTTTAAAATGGTTGTTGATGGTATCTGTTATTATCTAATTCTTATATATTGAAAAAATCAGTTGGCTCTTTTTAGCAAATAAAATTGAGAAAATCTTTATGCTAATAATATCTTCATTCTGGGCCAGGAGTTTGGCCTAGTGATAGAATGCTTGCAGAGCATGCACGAAGACCCGGGTTCAATTCCTCGCTACCACATACATAGAAAAAAAGCCAGAAGTGGTGCTGAGACTCAAGTGCTAGAGCTCTAGCCTTGCAAAAGGCCAAGGACTGTGCTTAGGCCCTGAGCTCAAGCCCAGGACTGGCAAAAAAAAATATCTCCATTCTGGAGATAAACCTCAAAATTCTCAAGTATTTTAATAACCCATGGAGCATTGAGCAAACCCTACTTATTTAAGGTTCTTAGTTTTTAACATCTCTTTAACAGTAGAAATGTGAATTGAAAGAAGACAGTATCAATGAAGTAATTCATTGACTAAATGGACTCGATTGCATTAAAAAATAATGAAAAATGCATCCATTTAAGTGTCAAGGCTAGCATTGAAGCAAATAATGTTATTTATAAACAGGAAAAGAAAATTATGTCATTACTATTGTTGAATGGATTTCATTTCTTGGATAACAATATTTTCACATAAGTGTTACTAAATTATCTTCTGGCATGGGAACAAATGGAGACACCATGTAGTTATGAAAAAGGGAATAAAATAAATAGTAATAATGCTTTATAAGTGGGTGACAGTTTTAAAAATTAATCAAGAGCCAGGTGTGGTGTCTCGCGCCTGTAATCCTAGCTACTCAGGAAGCTGAGATCTGAAGATCAAAGCCAGCCTCGGCACAAAATTACCTGAGACTCTTATCTCCAGTCAACCTCTAGAAAATGGGAAGTGGGGCTTGGCTCAAGAGTAGGGTGGTAGCCTTGAGCTGAAGTGCTCAGGGACTGGGCCCAGGCAGAGTTCAAACCTCTTGACCCACAAAAAAAAAATCAAGAAAGGTAATGTAGTGTGGCACTGCTAGTTCATGCCTACAACCCTAGCTACTTAGGAGGCTAAAATGTGAGGACTGTAGTTCAAAGCCAGACCAGGAAGAAAATCCACAGATATTTTATCTACAATTATCCAGCAAAAACTGAAGTGGAGCCGTGGCACATGTGGTAGGGTAAAAACCTTGAGCAAAAATGCCAAATGAGAGTCCAAGGCCCTGAGTTCAAACCCCTATACCAGCATGAAAAAAAAATGCAAGATCCCGAAGAATAGAAAAACACGTATAGGATGGTATTGTGTGCTTTGGCAGATCAAATCTGAAGAACAATTCTCAGAGTTATTAACTTTTTTTTACAAGTACATGCTCTGTACACAGGCCAACATTGTTAATTTTAGCATGTCTTCTCACTAAAGATTGTTCAAGAAATATAAGAACAAAATAAACGTAATCAATATAGCAGTAATCAGTATAGAAGCTCTTCTCCGGTGAATATGGAACAAACTGCAACTTCATGGAATTTTTATAATCAAACAATTCAGAAACTATTAATGAAAACCAAATAATCACGGAAAAATCTATAGGATAAAGAGCAAATAATTTTGAATATAAATGTACCCCATGCAGTATTTATCTCACTATAAATACACATAAACAATAAGAAGTCAAAACTCACTGGTTCTCAAGTGTTTTTTTTTAATTTGTTATATCTAGTATCCTCATTCATAAGGTAACATGTCCATTTTAGCAACCAACCTCCAGAACACACATGTAACTGAACATCTTTGGTATAAAAGTGGCTCTAAGAAATCCCTTTCAATGTTTCTCTTGAAATATGAAAGTGAATTAAGGCACAATAGGCCTACTGTACTGGTATAGCAGTCCAGCTTTAGGATGGTGAGAACACTGCATGAACTGAGAAGATTGGGGGAGAGACATGTGGAGAGATCGAAAGGAGGAAAATGTATCTTCCTAAAACAGAGAAGCATTGGAAATCATGACAGAAAAGCTGAAGAAAATCAGAAACTCTACCAGAGAGAAGCAGAAATAGCCTGTGGCTCCAACTCCAGCTTCCCAGGGTGACAGAGGAGCTGGAGTCACAATCACAAGGTAAGACAAGTAGTCTTGGTAACAAAAGACTGTTAATCCTAACCACAGGATAAGCTCATAGTTTTCACAAGTCTTAAATCCAGTGCCAGGATCGGGTATGCCAGTGACTTTCGTGCATTGGAGCAGACATTTACTTTGTCATTCTTCCTATCTGGCAATGCTATAGCCAACCACCATCTTGAGAAGTTTCGCTTGAATCCGTGCCACTTTGGGGATATGAAAACAAGGAAATGAAGTTGGGAAACACTCTGGGTGGGAAATGGCCACAAAAGGCAGAGAATGCAGGCTAGTTCAGCCACTAGGAAAGCAGTGTGGAGGTTCCTTAAAGAACTGAAAATAGACCTTCCCTATGATCCCGCCATACCACTTCTGGGCATCTATCCTAAACATCATGACCCAAGATATTATAAGGACACCTGCTCAGCTATGTTCATCTCTGTACTATACACAATAGCCAGGCGATGGAAACAATCCAGATGCCCTACTGCAGATGAATGAATACAGAAAATGTGGTATATATACACAATGGAATTCTACATAGCCAACAGACAAGATAAAATAATGGCATTCACAGGCAAGTGGATGAATCTAGAGCGAATCATGTTGAGTGAGACAAGTCAAGACCAAAGGAACAAAAGGTGCATGGTATCCTTAATATGTGGCTATTAGATCCAAACAGTACAAGAGCGAGGACTCAATAACTGCATACCCAAAGCTATGGACATGGTAATAGAAATATAAACATAACTATATAGACATAAAAACCTATGACTCTATAGACATAATGTTTTATTTCATAAATTAATATGTTTCTATGACATACAAACCCTTAGCCTAATTGTGATTAAGTTCTAAATACTAAGTCCCAGTGATTGTAAACAGAGATTCCCTCCTTGAACACTTGTATGTTAAACTTGTCGTTTAAAATATGATGTAAAAACAACGTTAATAAATTCTTTAAAAAAAAAGGCAATCAGAGCTGGGTACCCGTGGCTCACATCTTCAATCCTAGCTACTAGGAGGCTGAGATTTGAGGCTCACAGTTCAAAGCCAGACCAGGCAGGAAAGTTCTAGCTACTCAAGAGACTGAGGTCGTATCTCAATTATTCACCAAAAAAAAAGCTGACACTGAATCTGTGTCTCTGGAGGTAATGTACTAACCTTCAGGTAAAAAGCCTAGAGACAGGATCCACATACTGAGTTCAAGCCTCAGAACTGGCACACACCCAAAATCAAAGAATAGTCAGGTTTTGGAGTTCCTTTTTCCTGATTCAGTATTGTTAACTTCTCTATTTTATAATGTCTAATGGAATTCACAAATTTCATTTGATTGGTTTGAGCATGAGTTTAAAATTTCAGGTCATGTATGAAGCAAAATAAGTCTATATAGCCAGGCCCTGGTAAGCTCACAGCTGTAATTCTTACTAGTCAGGAGGCTCAGATCTGAGGATCATGGTTCAAACCCAGCCCAGGCATGAAAGTCCATGAGAATCTTATCTCCAGTTGACCACCAAAAAGCCTGAACTGGGACTATGTCTCAAGTGCTAGAGTGTCAGCTTGGGTGAAACTAAGGAATAGCACCCAAACCTTGAGTTCAAGCCACAGAACATGCACACACACACACACACACACATACACACAAAACTGTATAATGCAGTGTTTTGTTTTTCTTTAGACTTAATTATGTTCAACTTTATGCCCTGGTAGCTTGCAAGGGACTACTTTGCTTTTGTGAATTTTATGTACTGTGCAAGCCTCTGTCTGTGGAATACTAAGTGAAGAGTCAGTCTTCAATTTGCATTGGATTTCAGTGTATTGCTCAACTGGAAAAGACTACATCATCCATGTTTATCAATAAGAGGAAGGATCATGTTGAGATATACTACTGATAAACAACTTTATGCCTATTTGTCCCTTTGTGCAGATTTCCTGTGGAAATTTGATACATTCAGCCTTCTAAAAAGCATACTAAAAAAAAGCATACTGGCATCTTTTTTTGGGGGGGTCTGGAACCGTGGAGGGTGCTGGAGATAAGAAAAAGAAGGTTCCTGCTGTGCCCAAATCCTAAAGAACAAGCAAGGGAATTTCACTGAGCTGAAAGTGAAATGCCTGAGAAAGAAATATGCCCCAAAGATGCTTCAAAAGGCACGGAGGAAGCTCATGTATGAATAAGCAAACTACTATCACAAGGAATATAGGAAAATGTACAGAACTGAGAGCTAAATGACTAGAATGGCCAGAAAAGCAGGCAACTTCTATGTACTTGCAGAACCTAAATTGGCCTTTGTCATCAGAATCAGAGGTACCAGGATGTGAATCCAAATGTCAATAAGGTATGCTGCTTCTTCCCCCTTTATCAGATCTTCAGTGATACCTTTGTTAAGCTTAATAATGCTTTAATTAATATTCTGAGAATTGTGGAACTATATCTTGCATGCGGATACTCAAACCTGAAGTCAGTCAATGAGCTCATCTACAAGTGTGGCTATGGCAAAATCAATAAGAAGCAAATTGCCTTACCAGATTATGCTTGGATTGCTAGATCTCTTTGTAAATATGGCATTATCTGTATGGGGGATTGGATTTGTGAGATCTTTACTTTTGGGAAGTGCTCCAAGGAAGAAAATAACCTGTGGCCCTTCAAGTTATCATCTCCATGAGGTGGCATGAAGAAGACAACTTATTTTTTTTCAAAAAAGCAATATATTTTAGCCATTACATTTCTCTCTTGTGATTTTTTTATGAAGAATGGAATATTCAAATAACACCTAATTTATAAAATCTTTGCATTTGATGTCACCCCACACTAGAACATAATCTGCTCAAAGAGACTGTTTTATTCATAGTTACACTCACAGCACTAACGATGACATACATTCAGAAATAATGGAAAAGTTGAATTAATGAATGGGGTGCACATTTCTGAAATACAATCAAATGTACTTTTTTCTTATTAAAGTATTTGAAATATTGCTTCTCTTGTCTTAGTAATCCTACCATAAGTCAATTGTGTCTGAGACTTATAAAGGGATTTCTTTTTAAAGAATAATGCTCATCTGCATTATTCTGCCACTGAGATCTATCAGTAAATAGTTCTATTGGATAGAAGACAACTTATTTTGTAGAAGGTGGAGAGGCTGGCAACAGGGAGGATCAGATGACTAGGCTTCTTAGAAAGATCAGCTGATTTATCTGCCACGCTAGTTTTGTAACTGGCTCTGTGAATAAACTGTACTGCTGGCAAAAACTCTACCAAATCTATCTGCATTCCCCACAGAGTAAATGCAAGATCAGTGGAAAACAAGCAGGAAGGAGTGGATTCCACTGGCAGGATTCTCCCTTGGTTAGTTCTATTCACACACTGAACAAGTATACACACACACACACACACACACACTATGTAAATAAATAAATGTGTGTGTGTGTGTGTGCGCGCGCGCGCCCATGTGTATGTGCCAGCACTGGAATTTCAACTCCGGTCGTGGGATCTGTCTCTTAGCTTTTTCATTCAAGGCTGGCACTCTACGAATAGAGCATATTTTCACTTCCAGCAGTTTGTTGGTTAAGTAATGGAAGATAAGAATCTCATGGATTTTCCTGTCTGGGCTAGCTTCGAGCCATGATTCTCAGATCTCAGCCTCCTAAGTGGTTAGGATTAGCACGATTCACCAGTGCCTGGCTCAATTATATTCCTAAAGTATATATGCACTGAAATTATCAGTTGGTTGAAATTGGGAAAAGGACATAAAGTATGGGAGCTGAATGACACAAATATGGAACATTACAGATATAGAAGCATAGATTCAAGATGAAGAATTGATTGTAAAGCAAAGTTCCAGAGAGACAACAAAAACCTTCTAGAGATAATGGTGTTCAAAAGTGCTCTGCTCAAGGTATCACTAGTATATGACAGTCACTCCTCAAAGCAGTGTCTGAGGAGGCTATCCCAGGTCTTGCCTTCTGAATTATATACAAGGTTTGTTTGACTTATTTGAAAAGTAAAATATAGAGTCTAAAGTTTGGAATTGAAATTCCTCCAGCGCTGTTCTTTCTGCTAAGAAGTGTTTTTGCTATACGGGGTCTTTTATTATTCCATATGAAATTTTGAATTGCCTCTTCTATTTCTTTAAAGAATGCCATTGGGATATTGATGGGTATTGCGTTGAATTTGTAGATAGCTCTTGGCAAGATTGTCATTTTCACAATGTTGATTCTTCCAATCCAGGAGCATGGGAGGTTTTTCCATTTCCTTAGTTCTGCTTTAATTTCCCTTTTTAGGGTTTTAAAGTTTTCGTCAAAAAGGTCCTTTACATTCTTAGTTAATTATCAAAACAGCTTGGCACTGGCACAGGAACAGGCCTGAAGATCAATGGAATAGAACTGAGGACCCAGATATTAAACCACAGACCTATGGCCACCTAATCTTTGACAAGGGAGCCAAAAAAATAGAATGGAAGAAAGACAGCCTCTACAACAAGTTGTGCTGGCAGAACTGGTTAAGCACCTGCAGAAAACTAAAGTTGGATCCTTCTTTGTCACCTTGCACTAGAATTAACTCCAAATGGATCAAAGACCTGGAGGTAAAAGCTGACACACTGAAAACTTTACAGGAAGGAATACGAGATACACTAGGCCTCCTTGGCACAGGTCGAAACTTTCTTAATAAGGACCAAGAATCACAACAAATCAGAAAAAGGCTGGATAAGTGGGACTGCATTAAACTGCAGAGCTTTTGTATTGCAAAGGACATAGCTAGTAAATTAATTAGGAAGCCTACAGAGTGGGAGAAGATCTTCACCAACCAAACAACGGACAAAGGCCTCATATCTAAAATATATCAACAACTCAAAAAATTGAATCACTCCAAAACTAATCTCCAAAGTAACAACCATCCCATTAAAAAATGGGCCAAAGACTTAAAGAGAGTCTTCTCTGAAGAAGAAACAAAAATGGCCCATAGACACATGAAGAAATGCTCAACATCTCTGGTCATAAAAGAAATGCAAATCAAAACAACTCTAAGATTCCACCTCACTCCAGTTAGAATGGCCAGGATCAGGAAAACGAATAACAACAGATGCTGGAGGGGATGTGGCCAGGAGGGATCACTACTACACTGTTGGTGGGAGTGCAAACTCATTCAACCACTATGGAAAGCAGTGTGGCAGTGCCTCAAAAGGCTAAACATAGAGCTCCCCTATGACCCAGCAATTCCACTACTTGGCATTTACCCAACCATCCAGAAACAAGGGCATACTAAATCCACTAGCACAACAATGTTCATTGCAGCACTATTCACCATAGCAAAGATATGGAACCAACCTAGATGTCCCTCAGTTGATGAGTGGATCAACAAGTTGTGGTATTTGTACACAATGGAATTCTATGCTGCTGTCAGAAAGAATGACATCGCCCCATTTGTTAGGAAATGGAAAGACTTAGAAAAAATCATATTAAGTGAAGTAAGCCAGACTCAAAGGAACTTAGGCTCAATGGTTTCCCTCATTCGTCATAATCAGTAGAAACCTTGGGCTCTACTAGCAGAGATCTGCAATAGAGCAAAATCTTGATACATAAGGCCATATAGTATGAAGCTAATTGAAAGGACCTCCAGGATATTGAAACAAAAGCCATATAATGAATGATTGTTGTCCTTAATGTACTATGTTGTCTCTCATCTCCTTTGCTGTCCCTTGGTTATCTCATATTGGTATAGTATCTCACTTTGTTATCTGATATATTGAATTTATTTGTATTTGGATATTTGAAATTTGATAGGGAAGGGGGGAAAACCAAGACGGGTGGGGGGTGGGGGGGGAGGGAAATGGGTACCAAGACATGTGAAAGGGTATCAATGTATGTGAATTACTGCACCTTCTATCTGGCAAATATCATGTAACCCTTTTACTAATTACAATAAAAATGAAAAAAAAGAAAAGTAAAATATAAAAATATTTTGGTTGGTCATGGGGCTTGAACTCTGGACTTGGATGCTGTCCCTGAGCTCTTCAGCTCAAGGCTAGTGCTCTATCACTTTGAGTCACAGTGCCACTTCTGGTTTTCTGGTGGTTACTTGGAGATAAGTCCCATGAATTTTTTTTTTTGCCTGGGCTGGCTTTGAACTGGGATCCTCAGATCTCAGCCTCCTAAGTAGCTGGGATTACAGGTGTGAGCCATTGGTGCTTAGCTAATTTTCTCTCTTTCTTTCTTTCTTTCTTTCTTTCTTTCTTTCTTTCTTTCTTTCTGTATTTCTTTTTAAATCACATATATTACACACAAATTAATGGTTTGTCACCCAGACACTGATATTTTCATATATGTATATATCATGTACTGATTATATTCACCCTTCCTTCTATCCTCTCCTGTTCGCTTTATTCCATTCCTAGTCTGTAATAGTCCTTCTACTTTCAGCCTTTCTTTTTGTTCAAAATAAAGTTTCTACATATGTCAGAAAGCAAGCAGTAAACTGGGCGCTCTTAGCTCACACATGTAATCCTAACTACTTGACAGGCCGAGATAGGGAGGATTGTAATTTGCAGACTACATGAGCAGAAAAATTCCCTTCTTGGGGTGGGAATGGAGAATGCATTGAATTATATTCAATATTTAGCCTATGAAATTAAGGATATTGAAGGTGAGGTTGGAAGGGATGGGGGAGAATGAGAAAGAGGGACACACCACTAAAGATGCATTGAATTTATAAAACAATTTTTTGCATGGTGACTACTTTGTATCACTACAGAAAGATAATAAAATATAATTAAAATAAGGAAAAGTTTCCCTTCTTAATGGAGAGCTGAATGCAGTGGCATGCACTTACTATCTTAGTTACATGAAAACCCTAATGTAGGTAGATTATACCCAGGCAGGGAATAAATTCCTATCTCAAATATAGGCACCACTGGAGGCTGAAATCTGAGGACTGAGATGCAAAGCCAGCCTGGTCTGAAAAATACATTCTTATTTCCAAATTAATCAGCAAAAAGCCAGAGTTAAAGATGTGCTTCCCATGGTGTTGCTTTCTGCAGGCCTATATGAGACATGACAGTGAATGTGAATTATTTATGGTTCTGCTTGATTCATCTACAAGTTTCCTAGTGGGATGCTACCCTTTCAAGGGGTCAACCAGGAACGAAAGGGCTCAGTACAAGTGAGTCACATGTGTCATGCCTGTAATTTTAGCTGCTCAGGAGATGAAAATGGTAGGATCATGGTTCAAGACCAGCCTGGGCAAAAAATAAAGCTCACAGGTCCCTATCTCAGCTAATAAAAGTCTGGGCACAATGACACATACTGATCATCCTAGCTATATATGAAATTTTTTCTTTTTAAATATATTTTTATTGTAATTAATTGAAGGGTTACATTATATTAGCCAGAAAGAAGCTGCATTACTTAACAAACATTGCTACCCCTTCTCATGTTTTGTCCCCATTTCCCTCCCCCCACCCTTTCCCTCATTTTGTTTTCCCCCCTTCCCTATCCTATTTCAAATAAACAAATAAACATATATACAATATATCAGATTACAAGGTAACATACTGTCACAATATGAGACTAAGCAAGGGACAGCAAACAGATGAGAGATAACATAGTACATTAAGGACAACAATCACTCATTATATGACTTTTGCTTCTATATCCTGGAGGTCCTTTCATTTAGCACTATACTATATGGCCTTACGTATCTAGGTTTTGCTCTATTGTAAATCTCTGCTAGGAGAGCCCAAGATTTCTACTGATTATGACAAATGAGGGAAACCATGGAGCCTATGGTTCTCTGAGTCTGGCTTACTTCACTTAATATGATTTTTTTCTAAGTCTTTCCATTTCCTTACAAATGGGGCAGTGTCATTCTTTCTGACAGCAGCATAGAATTCCATTGTGTTTAAATATCACATCTTGTTGATCCACTCATCAACTGGGGGACATCTATCTTTGCTATGGTAAATAGTGCTGCAATGAACATTGTTGTGCTAGTGGATTTAGTATGTCCTTGTTTCTGGATGATTGGGTAAATGCCAAGTAGTGGAATTGCTGGGTCATAGGGGAGTTCTATGTTTAGCCTTTTGAGGAACTGCCATACTGCTTTCCATAGTGGTTGAATGAGTTTACACTCCCATCAACAGTGTAGTAGTGATCCCTCCTGGCCACATCCCCGCCAACATTTCTTGTTATTAGATTTCTTGATCCTGGCCATTCTAACTGGAGTGAGGTAGAATCTTAGAGTTGTTTTGATTTGCATTTCTTTTATGACCAGAGATGTCGAGCATTTTTTCATGTGTCTATAGGCCATTCTTATTTCTTCTTCAGAGAAGACTCTCTTTAAGTCTTTGGCCCATTTTTTTGCCAGTCTTGGGCTTGAGCTCAGAGCCTGAGCACTGTCCTTGGACTTTCTCAAGGGTAGAGCTCTACCACTTGAGCCTCAGCACCTCTTCCAGCTTTTTTCTATATATGTGGTACCAAGGAATCGAACCCAGGTCTTTGAGCATGCTAGGCTAGCACTTTAACCACTAGGCCAAACTCCCGGCCCCTGGCCCATCTTTTAATGGGATGGTTGTTTATCTTATATATGAAGTGTAAATAGGCAGATCTCAGAGCATGGACTAGAAATCAAGATATTTTTAGAAAAATAACAAAGGCAAAAGCAAATCCCAGGTGCTCAATTGGTAGAGCACCTGCCTAGAAAGGAAAAGGTCCTGAGTTCAAACATCAGTACTACCCAAAGGGGGAGGGTCGCTACTACCCTTACCATGGAATAAGCTTAAAGCCACATAGGTCAAATATTTGTGGGAACAGAAAATGGTCTCTGAATGAAGAAAGACCAATCAGATAACTGGCTTGAACAAACAAAAATTTCCTGAGAAAGCAGAGGAAGAAGAATTGCTGACTGTGAAGATAAAGCTTCCAAAAGTAATAGAATCTCCATACTTATATTTTTAATTTGTTCTATGAAATGTTTCTGACATTTAAAAAAAGCACAGGGAGTAATACTACCCCCACCATTCCGATTTGCTAAATCTTAGGAATTTTCCTATTTTGCTTCATACATTACTTTTCATTTTGGTACTGCTTTTCTTTCCTTCTTCCTCTTTGGCTAATAAGTATGATCCTGAACTTTTTCATGCTATTACTACTTTCACTAATCTATTAATAGTGAGCTGGTGGCTCACTCCTGTAATCCTAGTTACTCATGAGGATGATATCCGAAGGTCAAGGTTTGAAGCCAGCCCGAGTAGAAAAGTCTATGAGACATATTTGAACTTACCTAACAAAAATCTGGAAGAAGACGTGTGATGCAAGCAGTAGAGCATCATCCTTGAGTAACAAAAATCCAAATGAGAGAGTGAGTCCCTGAGGTCAAGACCCACTTCTGGCACAACAAAAAAAAGCATTTATTAATAGGCTGGACACTGGTGACCTGTAATCCTAGCTACTCAGGAGGCTTAGATCCAAGGATTGAAGTTCAAAGACAGCATGCGCAGGGGAGTCATGAGACTCTTATCTCCAATAAATCACCAAAAAGGCCAGAAGTGAAACTATGGCTCAAGTGGTAGAGTGGTAGCTTTGAGGAAAAAAAACTTAGAGACAGCATCCAGGCCCTGAATTCAAGCCCCCAAGACCTACACACACACACGCACCTATTAATTAATAGCAGAGTATTGTTTTACACATTTTATAACTAACTGCATAAATAACGTCATTTAAATGTATAATTCTCCAACTTGATTTTTCATAAAGATTATAGATTGAGTTTGTGATAATGCCTTTAGAATTCACTCATTACTTTCTATGAGTGATTAGTATGCAATGAATGCGCAGATCACATTTGACTCTAGTTTATTTAGCTCATTTTCAATGTTTCCCATAATAAATAATATTTTGATGAATATTCTATTATCTTTCTCCTTGTACATACAAGGAAGTATTTCTCTCAGAGTGGAACTGTGAGAAGCAACGTCTTGATGTGCATGGGTAATATTAGAATGTGCCATTCATTTACTGAAAACATTTATTGGCACTTAGAATATGAAAGTTAATGACATTCAGTCGTGATGTCAGTACTTTTCATTGAATCACCTAGGAATCTTGTTGTGTAGAGATGTAAATTTTAATTCATCAGATCTGAGTGGGATGTGAGATTCTGCATTTCTTAAAAGCTCTCACATAATGCTGGTCCAAGGATCACACTTTGAGAATTCTACCACGGAACCACCAATGCTGAAAAGGATCACAGGGGTGAATAGCAGGGGTTTTGAGAATGGTTGGATGAATTCACATGATAGGTGTGTGTGATGAAACAAGGGTAGCAGCTGCATTGGCCTTATCTGAGATATGCTTCAGACATGCGCATGTGTGACATTCAGGTATACGTAGATAATAGGTGGGTAAGGGGAAAATGACATTTGATTAAACATGACTAAGTCTGAATGAATGAGTGTGATATCTGAATAAGTGTGGGTGGCATGTAAGGATGTGTGTGTGTATGTGAGAGAGAGGGGGGGGAGGGAGATAGAGACCCAGATAGAAACAGAGACAGACAGACATCCAAAGGAATGTGAATAGTGTCTTAGTGTATGATATGTGAGTGGGTATATAGCACTTGAACGCCCCCAAATCTTGTAAAAAATATGAAGGGTGGGGCTGGGAGTGTGGCCTAGTGGTAGAGTGCTCACCTAGCATGCGCAAAGACCTGGGTTTGAGTCCTCAGTACCACATACATAGAAAAAGCTGGAAGTGGTGCTGTGGCTTAAGTTTTCTCTGTCTTTGAGAAAGCCCAAGACAGTGCTCAGGCCCTGAGTTCAAGCTCCAGGACTGGCAAAAACAAAAGCAACATCCAACTGCAACAACAAAAAATTATGAATGGTTTATTGGTGTCAATAACTTTTTACATTATTTGGTGCCTTATGTATCATTTATCTTAATTATCTTTAGGGCTGAGAATAATTTTGTTAATTTAATATAATACAATTTTTTTCCAGTCTTGGGGCTTGAACTCAGAGCCTGGGCACTATCTTTGAACATGTTTTCCTCCAGGCAAGCGCTCTGCCACCTGAGCCACAGTGCCACTACTGACTTTTTCTGTGTATGCGGTACTGAAGAATCAAACCTGGTGCATGGTAGACAAGCACTCTTCCACTGGGGCACACACCAGCCCCTACCCCTTGAGTCTTCTTTACCATTGTCTTATTATGTATGCCAGTTCCAAACTATTCTCATATCTGCAAAAGGAGGGAGAACATAAGTACATGACAGATACTTTTTTTTGGCCAGTCCTGGGGCTTGAAATCATGGCCTGGGCACTGTCCTAGGACACTTTTTTGCTCAAGGTTGGTGCTCTGCCACTTTAACCACAGCACCACTCCTGGCTTTTTCTGAGTATATGGTACTGAGGAATTGAACCCCAGGCTTCGTGCATGCTAGGCAAGCACTCTACCACTAGGCCAAACTCCCAGCCCTCAGATAATGTTTTCTATTCCCAGTCTTTTCAGATTCACCCCCGACCACCTCCTTCTAGTTTTCTCCCCTCTGGCTGGGGCTGTGTGTAGAGGAAGGTGCTAGTAAGAAGACACCTTTCCTATTTCAGTGGAAGGGGAATGTGTCAGGTGGTGTGGGGCTGTTTCATTTTTTGGACAACTTCTTTTCCAGATAATTGCATATATCCTTCTTCCTTCTGCTACTCCCTCTTTCTCCTCCTCTTCTTCATCCTTCTCTTCTTGCTCCCCCTCTTCCTCCTTCTTCTCCTCCCTCCATCTCCCTCCTCTTTCTTATTGTCCTCTTTCCTCTCCTCCCTCCTTCTCCCATCTCTTCATTTTCTCTCCTCCTGCTCCTCCTCCTTGCTCCTCCTCTTGCTTTTCCTCTTCCTCCTCCTGCTCCTCCTCCTCCTCCTCTTCTTCCTCTTCCTCCTCTTCCTCCTCTTCCTCCTCCTCCTCCTCCTTCCTCCTCCTCTTCCTTTTTCCTCTTCGTCCTCCTTCTTCCTCCTCCTTTGTCTCTTCCTCTTTTTCCCCCTCTTCATCTTTGTAAGTCAGTTCTGGTGCTTGAACTCAGGGCCTCTTGCTCTCATTTGACTTTTTTTTTCTGTCTCCTCGTTTCTTTCTTTTTTCTGAATTTTTATTTATTTATTTTTATTGTAATTAGT
The DNA here is from genome assembly GCF_031878675.1 of Megascapheus bottae. Classification (NCBI taxonomy): domain Eukaryota; kingdom Metazoa; phylum Chordata; class Mammalia; order Rodentia; family Geomyidae; genus Megascapheus; species Megascapheus bottae. Next base: position 35,949,932 of record NC_143547.1, on the reverse strand, counting down.
AAAAGGGTTACATGATATTTGCCAGATAGAAGGTGCAGTAATTCACATACATTGATACCCTTTCACATGTCTTGGTACCCATTACCCTCTCCCCCGTCTCAGTTTTCCCCCCTTCCCTATCAAATTTTAAATAAGCAAATACAAATAAATTCAATATATCAGATAACAAAGTGAGATACTATACCAATATGAGATAACCAAGGGACAGCAAAGGAGATGAGAGACAACATAGTACATTAAGGACAACAATCATTCATTATATGGCTTTTGTTTCAATATCTTGGAGGTCTTTCAATTAGCTTCATACTATATGTCCTTATGTATCAAGATTTTGCTCTATTGCAGATCTCTGCTAGTAGAGCCCAAGGTTTCTACTGATTATGACGAATGAGGGAAACCATTGAGCCTAAGTTCCTTTGAGTCTGGCTTACTTCACTTAATATGATTTTTTCTAAGTCTTTCCATTTCCTAACAAATGGGGCGATGTCATTCTTTCTGACAGCAGCATAGAATTCCATTGTGTACAAATACCACAACTTGTTGATCCACTCATCAACTGAGGGACATCTAGGTTGGTTCCATATCTTTGCTATGGTGAATAGTGCTGCAATGAACATTGTTGTGCTAGTGGATTTAGTATGTCCTTGTTTCTGGATGGTTGGGTAAATGCCAAGTAGTGGAATTGCTGGGTCATAGGGGAGCTCTATGTTTAGCCTTTTGAGGCACTGCCACACTGCTTTCCATAGTGGTTGAATGAGTTTGCACTCCCACCAACAGTGTAGTAGTGATCCCTCCTGGCCACATCCCCTCCAGCATCTGTTGTTATTCGTTTTCCTGATCCTGGCCATTCTAACTGGAGTGAGGTGGAATCTTAGAGTTGTTTTGATTTGCATTTCTTTTATGACCAGAGATGTTGAGCATTTCTTCATGTGTCTATAGGCCATTTTTGTTTCTTCTTCAAAGAAAACTCTCTTTAAGTCTTTGGCCCATTTTTTAATGGGATGGTTGTTACTTTGGAGATTAGTTTTGGAGTGATTCAATTTTTTGAGTTGTTGATATATTTTAGATATGAGGCCTTTGTCCGTTGTTTGGTTGGTGAAGATCTTCTCCCACTCTGTAGGCTTCCTAATTAATTTACTAGCTATGTCCTTTGCCATACAAAAGCTCCGCAGTTTAATGCAGTCCCACTTATCCAGCCTTTCTCTGATTTGTTGTGATTCTTGGTCCTTATTAAGAAAGTTTCGACCTGTGCCAAGGAGGCCTAGTGTATCTCGTATTCCTTCCTGTAAAGTTTTCAGTGTGTCAGCTTTTACCTCCAGGTCTTTGATCCATTTGGAGTTAATTCTAGTGCAAGGTGACAACGAAGAATCCAACTTTAGTTTTCTGCAGGTGCTTAACCAGTTCTGCCAGCACAACTTGTCATTTGACTTTTTCATTGAAAGGTTGACCCTACCACTTGAGAGCCCACTCCCCCGTTTCTAGCTTTCTGCTGGTTAGTTGGATAGAAGATTCTCCAGTTTGTCTGACTGGACTGGCTTTGAACTGCCATTCTCAGCCTTTTCAGTATCTAGGATTACAAGGCATGAGCTACAGGTGCTGACTTCTCTTTCTGTTCTTAGAGTGACAAATGGCCTTGGTGTGTGTAGAACTGGAGGATTTCCTAAGCTATGGGAACTGCCTGTGCTAAATCAGGCCAGTGCCCGGGATCAGATGACTCATCACTGTATTTGCTCAATGGTCTGCTTTTCAGTGATAATATGTTGGCTAAAATAATGTCTACCTCCTTCCTCACAGTTTCTTTTGCTTTACTCTATTTTTACACTTGGGCTCTGTTTATTCCTGGAAAATGAGCTTCCAGAAGGTCTATTTTTTTGCCTTGTTATTGGTGTGTTCCAAACATGCAGACAGTGACATTCAGCAAACAATTAATATTAACACTAATTATTGAATGATATTCATGTGGGCTGCTTCTGCAAAGCTTGAATTAAAAAAAAACTCATCAGATGCTGGTGGCTTAAGCCTGTAATCCTATCTATTCAACGGGCTGAGATTTGAGGATCATTGTTCTAAACTAGGCGAACTCAAACTCAAATCTCCAATTAACCAGCAAGAAGACAAAAGGGCAGGTATGGAGTGGCTATGGCTCAAATGATAGAGCGCCAGATCTGAGTGAAAAAGCTAAGGGCCAGTGTCCAGATCCTGATTTCATCCCAGGAGGAGCGCACACACACACACACACACACACACACACACACACACACACACACACACACATCACCACCACCACCACCACAACCAACTACACTGAACTTCAAGGCCAGGAACATTTATCTATTATGGCTGCTAGCAATCACTCACTTACTCTGCCAGGTGCCCTTCTAACAGGCCTTGACCTATTATTTTGTTACATGCGCTTTAAGATTCCATTCTGTCATTTCAAGCTACTTATTCTTAAACTCTTTTGTACTCATCTCTTCCTCTTCAAGCTGGTGCCCCTGCCCCAAATCAGGCTTACATATACTCTAAAAAGAGCATTAACTTTACAACAGATCAAACTTGACACAGTCCAGTTGGTTTCTCACTTCATATTTACTTTATCCTTTTCTATTCTCTGGGAATATTCTGTTCTCAGATGTGTTTATGGCTGGATTCATGATTTCTGCTCATCTCAAGTTGAAATGTCTCCTACTCAGGAAGCTCTGCTGGATTTACTTATTCATAGATATCCCACCAGATATTCTTCTCTATTTTTATACCTATTACTTTCTGAAATGAATGTTTTCTTGGGTGGTTATAATTTGTTCTTCCTCCTGCTAGTTCCATGAGAATAAGCCCCCATTTCTTTCTGCCTAGAACACTATCCTATGGCCAGTGGCTAGCTAGCACAATTACTAGAACACAACAGAAGCTTCTAGGCTGCTCGTCATCCAGTGTCTTCTACCAAAGTCTCTACAGAGCTCTTCCTAATGTGTGCGTTTGCTCATGTCTATCTTCTAGCTAAACTTTTCGAGGTTTTTCTCTTGCCTCTCCCACCTCTGGGATAGAGTCAAAGTTCTGCAGTCTAGTGTTTAAAGCTCCCCAGGAACTGTGGGTACAAACAGTCTACAATTTCTGGCTTCTTTCACCACTCCCCAACCTGAGTCTTTCAAATCAGATACTAGGCTAAATACAATTCCAGAATGCCCAGGCTTGTAAAAGTCCACATGCCTTCATTTATGTTATTTCCTATACCTAGACTGTCCTTCCTTTGCTTGGGCACTGGGGAAACTCCCACTGCTTTAAGACTGAGAGAACAATGTAGTTTATGAGCAATAATTTTGTTGGAAAATACAGAGGTTGCCTGCATTTCCTTGCACAACAAACCTATTGCCTTTTCTCATCTGTGTGATGTTACCACATTGAAAAGTCATCCAAATAGTCTCAGGATAGCTTTTTTTGGTTTTAACATCCCCTCTGGAGGGTACTTGGAGTTTGAACTCAGAAACTTAAACCTATTCGGTCTTCTTGTTCACAATGGCACTTGACTACTCAAGCCACACTTTCAGACCTGCTATTTGTGGTGCCAGTCCTGGGGTTAGAACTTAGGGCCTGGGCACTGTCCCTGAGCTATTTTGCTCAAGGCTAGCACTCTACCATTTGGGTCACAGCTTTACTTTTTTTTTGGGGGGGGTGTAATTGGAAAGAGTTTCACAGACTTTCCTGCTTGAGCTGGCTTGCAATTATGATCCTCAGATCTTAGCCTCCTGAGTAGCTCCTTTTATAGTTATTTCAATTATTTATTAGATGATTTACCAGTTATTCAGAGAGTTTTCTGCCTGGACTAGCTTTGTGCTGTGATCCTTCAGATCTCAGCCTACTGAGTAGGCAGGATCACCAGTATGAGCCACAGGTGTCCATCTCAGAATAACCTTAATAACTATTATACTGAAGTATAATTCATGCCATCAAATGCACATTACAAATATACACTGAAAAAACGTAATAAATTTACAGGGGTTTGTAGCTATCACTGCAATTTAGTTTTAGAACATGTTTGTTCCCTCCAAAAATTCCCTCCTGTATGCTTATTGACGTTTAATCTGAACTCCAACCTCAAGTTCTAATCCATAATAGATACATTTTCCCTTTCTATAAATGTATTTATCTTGACAGTTAATACACAATGCACAATATGACAAACTATCACTTTGCATCTAGCCTCTTTTAGTTACTAGGTTTTATTGAGGATATAATAATTTTGAAACTAACTTCTTTTAATTATTAGGTGCCGGGGCCAACCGGCAGCAAACCAGGGTTCGCAGATTGGGGTTCCTGAAATAGGGGGCAAGGACTAGGAAGAAATAGAAGAGAGACAGACACACCAGGTCCGGGATGTCCGCAGTGCAGGTAAAGACTGCCCCGTTTATTTTCCACTCCCCTTCCTCCCTTCTCGAGACCCAAGGAACTTCCAGGTGTTACATTCATATGGTAATTCTCAGGTCATTTAAACAGAATAAGGCCAGAAAACAATAAGACAATAAAGCCATTGTCTGATGCAAATCAAGGTACAGTTTGATCCCACTCTGGCTCCCAACAATTAGGATTTTATTTCCTTTTTGCCAGTTCTGAGGCTTGAACTCTGGGCCTGTACTCTATCCCTGAGCTCCTTTGGCCCAAGGCTAAATGCTCTAACACTTGAACCACAGCCTACCTGGCTGGCATCTGACCTCACTCCTCAGATCTCAGCCTCCTGAATAGCTAGGATTACAAGCATGAGTCACCCATGCCCAGCAATTACTAGCTTTTTTTTTTGAAGTTCCTCCATTTCTTTTTATTTCTGAATGACATTTCATTGCACTATATGTACTTCATTTTGTTAATCTATGTATCAGTGAGTATTTATGATATACCTATCTCTAGGCTACAGTCAAGAACACTACCACAAACATGGGTGTATAAATATCTTTCTGAGATTCTGCCTTAAAGTTTTTTTCTCTTTCCCAGCAAATTCTACATCGTGTTGTAATTCTGTTTCTATTAAAAAAAAGAAGAAACAATATTGGCTGGACACTGGTGGCTCATGCCTGTTATCCTAGCTACACAGTAGGCTGAGATCTGAGGATGACAGTTTAAAGCCAGCCTGGGCAGGAAAATTCAAGTGACCTTTATCTCTAATTAATTGCCAGAAATCTGAAAGTGGGGCTGTGGCTAAAAGTGGTAGAGCACTAACCTTTGGCAAAAACAGCATAGGGATAACAACAAAACCCTGAGTTCAAGTCCTACAACTGACAAAAGAAACAACAAACCATATTATTCTATCTATTGCACTTGTGTGTTGCTTTTTTATAATATTTTCACTTAGGTTATGAACCCAATAATAATGTACCGTAGCTATTTATTTAGTCAATCTTAAGAATTTAAAACAAGTTAATAAGTTGGTCACTACTCAGGAGGCTGAGATTTCTTTGGGGGGGGGGTCGTGGGGCTTGAACTCGGCCTGGGCGCTGTCCCTGAGCTCTTCAGCTCCAGGCTACCGCCCTACCCATTGGGCCAGAGTGTTGTCCCTGAGCTCTTCAGCTCAAGGCTACCGCCCTACCCTTGAGCCAAGCCCCATTTCCCATTTTCTAGAGGTTAATTGGAGATAAGAGTCTCAGGTCCTTTTGTACCTGGGCTGGCTTTGAACCTTGATCCTAAGATCTCAGCCTCCTGAGGAGCTAGGATTACAGGCATGAGACACTGCACCTGGCAAAGAATCAAACCCAGGTTTTGTGCATGCTAGGCAAGCACTCTACCACTAGGCCAAACTCCCAGCCCCTCAAATTGTACTTTTCAAATTTAATTTTTTATTGTTATTACAAAGGAGATATACAGAGGAGTTGCATAAATCAGGTAAAGAGTACATTTCAATTTTGCTCCTTCCCATGTTCTCTCTCAATATTTCCTTCAGCCAGGAGTTTAGCCAAGTGATAGGGTACTTGCCTAGCATGCATGAAGACCTGGGTTTGATTCCTTGGTACCGCATACATGGGGAAAAAAGCTGGAAGTGGTGTTGTGGCTATAGAGTTGAGAAAACTCCAAGGACAGTGCTCAGGCCCTGAGTTCAAGCCCTACGACTGGCAAAACAAACAAACAAACAAAACCCCGAAACTCAATATTTCCTCCTGTTCCTGCACACAGGACGTATAATTCATTTTTAACATCATGTCTAGTACCACTCCTTTTTCCCCCTTTTTATTTAATTTCATTGTCAGGGTGATGTACAGTAACTGTAACCTTACAGTTATATGCATAACATAGTGAGTACATTTATTTTTTTATTTTTTTGACTGGGTAATACATAGAGGGGTTACATTCGTCAGGTAGTAGGTGCGTTACTTCTCACACATTGATACCCCTTCTCATGTTTTTGGCCCCATTTCCCTCCCTCCACCCCTCCCAATAATCTTGTTTCCCCCTTCCCTTCCCTGTATCAAATAAACAGATAAACGTATATACAAAATTCCAGGTAACAAAGTCAGATACAGTAACAACAGGAAATTAACCACAAGGGCAAAAAAAAAAAAGAGAGAGAAGAGAAATAGCATAGTATGTTAAGAACAACAATCACACAAGATGAACCTTTTGTTTCCATTTCATTTAGTCTCATCCTATATGACCTTATGTACATAGGGTTTGAGCTATTGTAATCCTCTACTACATAGACTCAGTGGTTTCCCTCATTTGTAATAATTAGTGAGTACATTTCTTGTTGGACATTGTTACCCCCTCCCATGTTTTTCTCCCACTTTCTCTCCCCCCACCTCCCAAGTTGTAGAGTTCATTTCCAACATATTGTCTTATGTGTATTGGTATTATATTGGTTCAACCTTTTCCCTTTGTCTCACCATTTTGTTGTTCCTCTTCCCTTTCCCAATTCAAATAAACATATACACAATACACCCAAATCAGATACCCACTGCTTCTTATGTTTACCCTCAAATTGTAATTTTGTTCACCTATTCTCAGGTTTATTGATTCTTCAGTTTGCATATTTTGTTGAATCCTTCTAGTGAAGTTTTAATAGTTATGCTCTTCAACTTCAGTATCCGTTTGGTTCTTTAACAAAGCATTTTATAACAATTCTGAAATATGGCAACTTTTTCTCCCTGCAGAGTGTTATTTTTACTCTTGTTCAGATTTGTTTTTATGTTCAATTCCTCCCCTCCTATTCTTTCATGACACAGAAGCACTGATGTCTATGTTGAGTTTTCTTATTTAAATCTTTTAAAATAAAAGATTGGCTTCCTAGCAACGGCTTTTGTTTCTGCTTAGCTTATTAGTAAGCCAGTGATTTGAGACTGGTTGTGCTCAGTTACATAGAGCCAGCAAGTCTTTCTTTCCCATTGTGAATCTATGTATAGGTAGGAGCATAAATCTAAAGTTTAATTTTTTCAAAATCTATTGTAGGGGCTGGGAGTTTGGCCTAGTGGTAGAGTGCTTGCCTAGCATGCACAAAGACCCAGGTTTGATTTCTCGGTACCACATACATAGAAAAAGCTGGGAATGGTGCTGTGGCTCAAGTGGTAGAGTGCTAGCTTTGAGAAAGACCCAGGACAGTGCTCAGGCCCTGAGTTCAAGACCCAGGACTGGAAAAAATTAATGAACAAAGAGAATAAATTAAAAACAACAACAACAAACAAAAACTATGGGAAAAAAAGCCAGAAGTGGAGCTTCTGGGAAAAAATGAGCCTTGGGAAAAAGATTAGGGACAATGCCTGGCCCTGAGTTTGGTCCCACAACTGGCACAAAAATATCTATTGTAGGTTTTACTTTCTCTTTTAAGTCCCCAAGGTGTATTATGAGCACAATCTCAGAGTTTGACAAGTGGTTTGTGCCCTCACAGGCTCTACCCAGGAATATGTTTGTCCCAACATGACTGTAACCTCAAGATAACAGAGTCTGATTGTTAGGCATTGGTGGCTTGTGCCTATAATCCTTCGGGAGGGTGAGATCTGAGGATTGGTGTTCAAAGCCAGCCTGGGCAGGAAAGTCTGTGAGACCTTTTTGTGAGTCATGGAGCTTGAACTCTAGGCCTGGGTATGGCCTTGAGCTAGCACTCTACCACTTGAGCCCCAGCACTTCAGTTTTCTGGTGGTTGATTGGAGATAACAGCCTCATGGACTTTCATGCCTGGCCTGGCTTTGAACCTCGATTCTCAGATCTCAGCCTCCTGAATAGCTAGAATTACATGCTTGAGCCAGTGGTGCCAGGCATCTGTGAGACTTTTATCTCCAATAAACTACTCAAAAAAAGCCAGAAATGGTATTGTTGCTCAAGTTGTACATTGTTAACCTTGAGTTACAAAAAAAAAAAAAGAAAACCTTAGAGAGCATGCCCAGGCTCTGAGTTCAAGCCTCAGGACTGTTAAAAACAAACCAAAAAAACAGATAGCAGAGTCACTTGTTAGGCACTTTTTTGTGTGGTCATGGGACTTGAACTCTAGGCTTGGGCACTGTCCCTGAGTTCTTCATCTCATGGCTACCACCCTATCCCTAGGCCACAGCCCTACTAATAGACACTTTGTTTTCTTTTTTTTTGCCAGTCCTGGGCTTGAGCTCAGGGCCTGAGCACTGTCCTTGGATTTTCTCAAGGCTAGAGCTCTACCACCCAAGCTTCAGCAACACTTTTGGCATTTTTCTATGTATGTGATACTGAGGAATCGAACCTGGGTCTTCGTGCATGCTAGGCTAGCACTTTACTAGGCCAAACTCCAGGCCCCTATGAGACTCTTTATCCCTGTTAGCCAGCAAAAATAAGCTGGAAGTGAGCAGTTGTGGCTCAAGTGGTCAAGTGCTAAACTTGAGCAAATATTCCACCGTGCCATTTCAAGCTTTTAGATAGTTAATTGAAGATAAGGGTCTCACAGATTTTCCTGCCCTGGTTGACTCTGAACCATGATTCTCACATCTCAGCCTCCTAAGTACCTAGGATTACAGTTGTGAGCCACCAATGCCTGGCTCGCATACACAGTTCTTAAAGTATTATATGACTTTAGTCTGAAAAATTGTTTTTTTTGGTCACATTTTCTCAGCTTTATACTGCCTTTTGTGCTTATCTTCTCATTCAGTTGCAACTGGAAATTTCTCAGAATTATTTTGGTCATACTTTACCTAAGATGGAGAAAACTTCAGTTATCAATATTAAGGAACACCATTGTCATTCAATTTAATATAACATGCACATGGAGAAGGTGGAGTTAGTTTTGAAGGGAAGCTAATATCATCTAAAGCTGTTGTTTAGTCTCCTTTTACCTGGCACAGATGGAAATCTTGTTTTATACATTTCTAGTTGTTTTTATATCCATCTCTTCTAAGGTCATGTGCCGGGGCCAACCGGCAGCAAACCAGGGTTCCCAGATTGGGGTTTCTGAAATAGGGGACAAGGACTAGGAAGAAAAAGAAGAGAGACAGACACACCGGGTCCGGGATGTCCGCAGTCCAGGCAAAGACTGCCGAGACTGCCGCCGTTTATTTTCCACTCCCCCTTCTTCCCTCCTCCTGACCCAGGGAACCTCCAGGTGTTACATTCATATGGTAATTCTCAGGTCATTTACATAGAATAGGACCAGAAAGCAATAAGACAATAAAGCCATCGTCTGATGCAAGTCAAGGTACAGTTTGATTCCACTCTGGCTCCCAACAGTCATGGAATATTCCAGGACTAGGGGTAAGGGTCTAAGATCTCTCTTGTCCTTAAACTTGCCTAGTATAGGATTACTTTTTTGGGTAAATGTTAGATGAGTAAATCTACTAACTAATGATGATAGGTTAAATAACCATTAGACCCCCTGAGTTTACTTCCACAGTGTGAATTGTTCCCAACATGAATTAGCTAGACAGAGTGTAAACTAGTCTTGGATAAAGATTTGGCAAGCATGGCTTCTGATTCTTTCAGTGTTACAACTGACTGTGAGAGCTTAAGTAAAGATTTTGTTTTTATCCTTCTTGGGTCTCAGCTATTGTATGTGAAAGAGGAGACTGTTGAAGTAGATATTCTTTAAGTATCCTCCTAGTTCCAATTTTCTGAAGGGAATAATATCATCCAATACCATTTATATACTAGACCTTGAGCTGGGCACTATACATATGTCAATATGCACTTACATGCATATATTTCATCCTTATAACCTTGAAAAAAATAGATCTGACTTGCTCTGTTTCACAATGCAGCTTAAGACGTAAGGAAAGGAATGACCAAATGCAACCCAAAAGTGGAGGAAATGGTGTGTGTGCTCACCCACTGAAGTGGCTGACAGTGGCAGAGACCGTTGCTGAGCCCTCTGCTGTGATCCATCTAACCTTTTGTACTATGTGTCTGTTTACAATTGGCTCCAGAGTGGCTCTTGGGACCTAGTCCTGGAACCCTGGAAGTATTCATTTTACTGTCCTTTAGACATTCTGGACAGCTTTCCGGTTCTGATATGAACATTTTTCTTAGATAACCAGTGACCAGGTAAGGATCAGATAAGAAAGAAGTTAAAGGGAGAGACTACAATGCAATGTGTTCTTCCTCTTCTTTTGCTTTCTGAAGTCTACTTATCTTCCAAGGGCCAGAGCAAAGCCTCACTTCCTCGGGAAGCCTTCCTAGTCTTAAACCTTGTTCCAGATCTTCAGTACACTTTCCCAAAGAGTCTCTGGGTGGGTAAAACACTCTAAACAGCCTGGGAGAAAGAAATGGAGGATATCCTTTTCCTAATAGTCATAATTCCTTTCTAGTGTTACTAGCTTCTCATATTTGGGAAATGCTTTCTGAGCAACTATCTTTACAGTGGGTGATATTATTGCAGAAGTCCTGAGTAGTGAGCCATATAGAGTGGATATTTATTACTATTTTCTTTTTTTTTTGCCAGTCCTGGGCTTGAACTCAGGGCCTGAGCACTGTCCTTGGACTTTCTCAAGGCTAGAGCTCTACCACTTGAGCCTCAGCACCACTTCTGGCTTTTTTGTGTATATGTGGTACTGAGGAATCGAACCCAGGTCTTTGTGCATGCTAGGCAAGCACTCTACCACTAGGCCAAACTCCCAGCCCCCATTTATTACTATTTTCTAGTTGCCAAACCCTTCTCTGTGCTTAATAATCCACTAGCTTCTGAGAAAAATTCCACCTGTTACCCCAAAGGCTGAAAAGGCTGAAAGACTACTTACTTACCCAATCTCCTTTGAAACTGGAGTCTAGACACATAACTAAGCTCCCATCAGTTAGACTAACTTTTTTTTTTGCCAGTCCTGGGGTTTAAACTCCGGACCTGAGCACTGTCCTTGGGCTTTCTTAAGGCACTCTACCACTTCAGCCACAGCACCACTTGTGGTGTGTGTGTGTGTGTGTGTGTGTGTGTGTGTGTGTGTGTGTGTTACTGAACAATTGAACCCAGGTCTTTGTGCATGTTAGGCAAGTATTCTACCAGAAGGCCAAACTCCTGTCCCAATTTCTTTTTTTTTATAGTCAACAGTTCATACCCAAGGGGAAAAAATGAGTTGTATAAAATCGGATCTATATCTGACTTCTTGAGAAAGAGGTGTTCATTCTCAATGATATGGTCATTGCAAATCTAGTTTCTAGAAGTGTCAGGAGCAGCATTTCCCCTGGGAAACTTGAGGGGGATTTAGGGACATAATTTTCTACTTATTTTCCCTCTGTTTCTAATATTACAGCCCTTTCAGGTTCTGTGAGTATTTAATACCTGTTGAGTAAATTGATTCTGCCTAAATCATCCTGAGTTTATTTGTCTTGCTTACAGCTTAGAATTCTAGTCTTGGTTTAGTTTGGGAGTTCTAGTATTGGCTTTGTTATTAACTTATTTTGCCCTCCAAGGAGGTCATGCATAATCTCTTGGCCTCGAATTATCCTATGTGAATAGAGACATTGCCCAATTATAGATTCTGCCTAGTTTTCATAAAAGATGGAAGGTATTGTAAATATGTGACCACTGTCATTGATTACTATGAAAAGATAGCTATATGAGGATCAACTTTGGAGTCATCACTATGCTCTCACAAGCTATATTTCTGCCCCAGCTGGCTTCAGTCATCTTCAGATCTCAGCTTCCTAAGTAACTAAGATTACAGGTGTAAGCTACCACACCTGACATTCCTTTGTTCTTTTAAGCTAGACCTGGACCTTAACTCCTTTATAAACTATACCCCGACTCTCAGGCTAGGCTAGATTTTTTTTGCCTGTCCTGGGCCTTGAGCTCAGGGCCTGAGCACTATCCTTAGACTTTCTCAAGGTTAGAGCTCTACCACTTGAGCCACAGCACCGCTTCTATGTATGTGGTACCGAGGAATTGAACCCGGGTCTTCGTGCATGCTAGGCAAGCACTCTGCCACTAGGCCAAACTCCTGGCCCTCTCAGGCTAGATTCTATGCCTGTATCCCTAGTGGGATAGTGGAACAAAGGGGGCTAGATCATGTTACCTGTTTTATTCTTAGGACCTAGAACAGAATCATAATTTTTTGAATGAGTGAATTAATGAATGAATGAATGTGTGCATGTGAGCCAGAGATGGAGCCTTTGTGTTTGATTATTCCTATCCATTAATGGTTAAGCAACACTTGCTTTTTTTTTTCTATTCTCCTCTCCTTTGCTGGGTCTCAGTTTTCCAGAAACTGTATTTCTTAGCGTTGTTCCCAGTTTTCTCCTGCCACACTCCTCCCATGAGCTGTATAGTCCATTTTTATGTCTAAGTGTCGCTATATCTTGCAGTCAGTCTTCATATATCTATGCATCCATATTTATGTTTCTGTGTGCATGTCAGTGTTTCTGCTTCTCGGTATTTGATATCCCAGAGACTACATTGGACAATGTATGTCTCAAAGTCTGTATAGCCCTTCATGTCTTTGTTTTGTTTTTTTTCTCTTTCAGTGTATACCATTGGATGTGTCTCTCAACATCTCTGCTTTATAGCATCTGTGTGTCATAAAGTCTGAGTATATCCCCCAAACAGTTTGGCTGGGTCTGTATGTTCTAGGGTTCATGTGTTACAATGTTTCTTTGGTCACATGGGCTTGACTTTATGTGTCCCAACTCATGTGTCTCCAAGCTCTGTTCCCCAGCATCATTTGTTTACATATCCTAGAGTTGTGATTTCCCTTAAAACTCTTGTGTGAGTGTGTGTGTGTGTGTGTGTGTGTGTGTGTGTGTGTGTTTGGGTGACTTTGTGAATCCAAGTGTGTGTGTGCATGTGTGGCTCAGTTTCTGTGGCTTCAGTCCTGTGTGTCTGTATGCCAGTGTTTGTTTGTATATCCTAGTACTCATGCATCCAGCTGTCTGTGTATCCTAGCATCTTTATCCTCGAGAGTCTGTGTCTTCTGATATATGTGTGTATTAGTGTATTTTTTTTGCCAGTCCTAGGTCTTGAACTCACGGCCTGGGCTCTATCGCTGAACCTTTCTGTGCTCAAGGCTAGGGCTCTACCACTTAAGCCACAGCACCACTTCTGGCCTCTTCTGTTTATGTGGTACTGAGGAATCAAACCCAGGGCTTCGTGTATGCTATGCAAGCACTGGACCACTAAGCCACATTCCCAGCCTGTGATAGTGTCTTTGTCCCAAAATAAGTGTGTGACTAAATGAATGTATATGTCTGTGCCTATATTTCTTTAAAAAATTTTATTGTAAATGTGGTGTAATGTGTACACTTCTTTTTGAACAATGTCACTCCTTCTCTCTTTCTCCCAGTTGTTCCCCCCGTCCCTACCCACAAGTTATATACTTCATTTCAACATAGTATCACTGCTGCATTTGTTTACCCTTTGTCTCATCATTTCTGTTCTTCCCCATAATCCCCTCAATCAGATAAACTTACAAACAAGACAAAAAGTATGGAAATCAATAACAATGACAAAGGAGAAAAAAACCTAATATACACAAAATTTAAAAAAGAAAAACCTCTTGCTTCCATTTTTCTGGAGATCATTTTGATTAATATCATTTCACATGATCTCATCCTGTGCCTATATTTCTTGGTGTATTTAGGTCCTAGTTATCTTCCCTAAATTATGCCTATGCATGTACCTAAGTCTATATATGGTCCAATATTTGTGTTTCCCAGTGTCTGGCTAGAATCCCACTGAATATTTCTCACAGATCATTTGTGCTGCGTGTGTGAGCCAGTACCTGTGTCATGACTATTGATTTGCATCTTCAATGTGCTGAGTGCCAGCATGTTGTCAGTGTCTTTCAGCTTCAGTTTCTGTAAGTCCTTACCTCTGTACCTGAGTGATTATGTGCACACCATCCGTATACCTCACTATCTGCCTACAACACGGATGTGTGTTTTACGGGTTCTACACACTCGATTTCCTATTTCTTTGAGTTCATATACATCCCAGTGTTTGTGTTTTGCAGTGACACTGTGTTCACGCTATGCATGCAGCAGTATGTTTATGCTTTGTGCACCTTGGGTTTCTGAACCTCCATTTCTTTGTGTTTGTGTCTATATATCTAGTGTGTGTGGGGGGCTTATTTTAGTGCTAGTATTGTGTTTAAATTCAGGATCTCTCTCTCTCTGTCTCTCTCTCTCTGTCTCTCTCTCTGTCTCTCTCTCTCTGTCTCTCTCTCTGTGTCTCTCTCTCTGTCTGTCTCTCTGTCTCTGTCTCTGTCTCTGTCTCTGTCTGTCTCTCTCTCTCTGTCTCTCCTGACTTTTTCACTCAAGGCAGATACTCTACCACTTGAGCTACATCTCCACTAATGACTTTTCCCTAGTTAATTGGAGAAAAGACTCTCAAAGACTTTTCTGCTGGACCTGGCTTCCAACTTGATCCTCAGATTTCAGCCTGCTTAGTAGATAAGATTACAAGTCAGAGTCGCCCACACCCACCTTCTGTGTCCCAATGTTTGTTTAGTATCTTGGTTGTGTGTTCCTGTTAATCCCAGGGTGTGACTATTATCTTGTCTCTCTGACCCAGTTTCTGATTAGCCATTGTTTGTGTAGGACCATATCTGTGAAACAAATATCTCTATAAATCAGCATGTGTATCTTGGTGCTTGTGTCTCAGGGTTTCTGAAAACAAGTGCCATCATTTCCCAGTGTATGACTGTTCTAATGACTCTATGCTACATTGTCTCTATACATTCAACAGTCCATATGCTAGGGCTATATTCCCGTGTTTATCAATGTTTTAATGCCCCAGTATATCTGTGAGTTCCAATGTCTAACCTGGGCACCAACACCTATGTGTACCAGTGTCACTGGGCTCTGGGTCTCTGGCTTCTGATTAGTGTATGTTACAATGTACCATGTCTGTGTATTTCCCAGTGTCTATAGAGCACAATCTAATCAAATGCCTAAATGTCTTAGTAGCTTTTGTATCCTGATTTCTCTATATTTCAATATTTGCATATCTTAGGGTCTCTGTCTTCCCAGTACTTGTGCCCTCAGTCTTTGAGTGTGCCAGTGTTTGCATGCTCCAGTGACCATTTTCATGTTTCATTGGGTCTCTCTGGTTTTGTTTTGTTGTTGTTTGGTTATGGGCCTTGAACTTGGAGCCTGGATGTTGTCCATAAGCTTTTCTGCTCAAGGCTAGAACATTACCATTTTGAGCCTCAGCTCTGGTTTTCAGGTGGTAAATTGGAGAGAAGAATCTCACTGACTTTCCTGCCCAGGCTAGCTTTGGACCATGATCCTCAGATCTCAGCCTCTTGAGTAGCAAGATTATAGATGTGAGGTTGTGAGGTGTGGCACCAGTGCCTAGCTCTCTGTTCATACATCATACACACACACACACACACACACACACACACACACACACACACACACACATTACCTTTCAGTAATTTTACAAGGGTATTCAACAAAAGTTTATAAATACAGTGCATCTTGATCCCTGTCCTCCC
The DNA here is from genome assembly GCF_031878675.1 of Megascapheus bottae. Classification (NCBI taxonomy): domain Eukaryota; kingdom Metazoa; phylum Chordata; class Mammalia; order Rodentia; family Geomyidae; genus Megascapheus; species Megascapheus bottae. The sequence goes on along the minus strand of NC_143547.1, from coordinate 35,934,081 downwards.
TTTCAATATTCTATTGTGTCTCTCTGTTTCAGCCATTTCCTAGTACCTCTGTTTGCATGTGTCACAATGTCTTCATGGTTTAATTCTATGGAATTCTATGCCTACATGCGTCTGCCTCATTTAAGGAATGCCCCAGAGTATGTGTCCTGCTTTTATATATCTTAGTACCAGCAACCTCAGCATTTGTATATCCCAGTCTTTGCTATGAATCACTATTCTTTGTGTTCATATCCCTTAGTGTATATTTGTTCTGGTAATAGTATGTTGCTGTATTTTTGGCCTCTAGGGCTGTGTGTGTGTGTGTGTGTGTGTGTGTGTGTGTGTGTGTGTGTGTGCATGTGTGCACGTGCCAGTACTGGGATTTAACTCAGGGCCAAGGTGCTTTCTCTTAGTATTTTTACTCAAGGCTGGTATTCTACTACTAGAGCCACAGCTCCACATCTAGATTTTTGCTGATTAATTGGAGATAAGAATCCCATGGACTTTGTTTTTACTCAGGTGTAATTCTCAGCATTCTAAATTGCTAGGATTATACATGTGAGCTACCTGGGCCTGTATGTCCTTTAGATTTTGTATGATACTCTTTCTGTGCTGAAGTTTGTTGTGTTCCAGTAGCATCCATGTCCTAGGTAGTATGAGTTCCTCTGTTTGTGTATCTCAGTGTTTGTATGTGCCTGTTCCTGTGTACCAATGTCTCTGTGTGCCATCTGTTATGATGTCTATGTGTTAATTATTTCTCCAGCCAGTGTGTCTGTGTGCTTTAGTGCTTGCCTATATTTTCCACTGACTATGAATCTTATTATGTGAATGGCAAGGTCTGGCCGGGATGCAAGGTCTATATAATTTATTTTCCCAAGATGTTTATGTATCCCAGGTTATTGTGTTACACTGTTCGTGGTTGCATTGTTTATTGTGGCCCATTATCTGTATCCCTTGGGTTCTGTGGAAGTCCATGAATTTCGATTTTCCATTTTTCTTCTTTTGTGGTATTGTGGATTGAACACAGCAAGTCCCTCATATATTGTAGGCAAGTGCTCTACCTCTTGAGCCATGCCTCCAGTCCATTCTTTATATTGTAAATCCTGTCTCTGTGTTTCATTGTCTGTATAGCCCCATCTCTGGGTGTCCCTAAGTTTCTGGATGTCCCTAAGTCTTCTGTCCTTGACTCTTATCTTTGTGTTTTGATGTCTGTGCATTCTTGTCCTTGAATGTACGTAAGCCTCTGTTCTAGTGTCTATGCTCCCTGTTTCTCTGTGTGTGTAGGTCTCTCTGTCTCAGTGTCTGGTCATTCAGCTCACCTGTATGTTAAGGAGAAAGGGAGAATGACAGCCAGAGGGAGAGAGGGGGAGGGGAGGGAGAGAGAGAAAGTGCAGACAGAGACAGACAGAGGAGTCAGAGACAGAGTCATTTTTTCTGTACATAGCTGTGGGCTTTTTTGGTGTGTATTTCTGATTATTTACCCTCATGTGATTCCTTTTGTGTTCCTGAATCTCCACATTCATGAATGTTTGTGTATCCTTGACCTTTTGTATATTACTGTATCTGTGTGTCTCCGAATCTTCACAAGTCCGTGTGTATTTGCCCGTGACCTGCTGGCTATAGATCTTTGTGTCTGAGTGCCCATAAAATTTGGTGCTATACTTTGTGTTTGCTCCTGTCTCTGACCATCCTAAGTCTTTGTGTGTGTCTGAAACTTTGTAATCCCCAGTATGTGTGTGTTTTTGATTTTCTATATTTTTGGGTCTAGGGGTCTCCAAAGGTCTGTATTGTAGTGTCCATTTGCTCAGGGGTCTGCATATTTTTTGTGGGTCATGGGGCTTGAACTCTGGGCCTGGGTGCTGTCCCTGAGCTCTTCAGCTCAAGGATACTGCCCTACCCCTTGAGCCACAGCCCTACTTCCTGTTTTTTAGTGATTAATTAGAGATAAGAATCTCATGGACGTTAATACCTAGGCTGGCTTTGAACTGAGATCCTCAGATCTCAGTCTCCTGAGTAGCTAGGATTACAGGTGTGAGCCATGCATCCAGTGGGGTCTGCATTTCGTTCCGTTTGCTCAATGTCGGTTAGTCATGCAGCCAATGCATTTCTACAAATTTGTTCTCCATGGCCATGTCTCTGTGTTTTGGTATCTGTCCTCTTTTCAGTTAATTTATCTCACATTTTGTCAGTGTCTATTATTGTTCCTTCATGTTACTGTGGATATGTCAAATGATTTTGCTCTTGATGTCTCTTCAAGTCTTAGGTCTTTTTCTCTGAATCTCCACCACTGTGAGGACTCGATTCTCTGGGTTTATTTGTCTGGATATGGCTCTGCATTTGTTTCTCTTTCTATCTCACTCGTCCCTGGTTTTGTTTTGATCTGACTCATCACCTCTGTGTCCCTGTCTCTCTGTTTGTGTCTAGTGTCTGGATTCATGCTTTTTAATCTGTGAGCAACTCTATGTTTCTAGGGTGAATTTGCTGGCCTTGTCCCTTCATTTGTAGCTTTGGTTGCCTATTTATAGTTTGTCACTGTTTCTGGTCTCAGATTTATCTTGATTCTGTGCCCTTGTATCCCTGCCTCTTTGGATAGTTATTTTTTTCTTTTGTCACTGTTCTCCTCATTTGGGCACATTTTGAGTGTTTAGATTTCTCTGTCCCTATGTATTTCTTTGAAAAAAAGAATTTCATACTATTTTAAAAAACCATAAATAAAAAATGGATACATTAACACATTCCTGAGAAGTCCTTCCAAGAGTATGTCTATGTTTTCAAACACTTTTGTGTTCCTACCCAGAATCTAACCTGTATCCATTTAACTGTATGTGTGTTCACATTCCTGTTTAATTGTTCCAGGGTCTCTGTCTTTGAATTCTTCTAACACTCCCTGCCAATATGTCACAATGGCACCACTGTACTTGGGTCTTACCTTGTCTATGTTTACATCTGCATTTTCCAATCAAATTTCTATCTGTTTAATGCTATTTGTCATCATCTAGGTATCTTTGTGATCTTGCCTCACTCATTTGGGTGAGTATGTTGGTCCTCAGGCTTGAATGCAGGTCCTGGGTACTTACTACCTTTGAGCATTTTTGCTCAAGGCTAGCTAACATTTGAGCCATAGCTCTACTTCTGCCATTTTGGGTAGTTTCTTGAAAATAAGAGTCTCATGGTTTTTCTTGCCCAGGCTGGCTTCAAACCATTGTCCTAGACCTCAGCCTGTTGAGTTGCTAGGATTATAGGTATGAGCCACTGGCACCGGGCTTTGCCTCACTCTTAACATGTTCCTTTGTGCATACCTATGTATCTAAATCTCTGATACCAAGTCCAGGTCTGTGCAGTGTCTGCTTGTACATCCCGGTATGTCTCTGGCCTTGTTTCTTTGTATTCTTTCATCTCTCCCCATATCTACAATCCAGAATGTCAGTGCTTCTGCCTTTCTGTCTCTTGTTGATATTTTAGACTGTGGTTCAGTGTTTCCCTTGCTTTTATGTCCCTATATCTTTGGTGTCTTGATCTCTGCTCCTGTATCTGGATCTCTGTGTGACTCTTAGTTTCTATGTTACTTTGTATTAGTGCCCAATTCCTTCTTCAGGTCCTGGGGCTTGAAAACAGGACCTTGAAGCTGTCCCATAGCCTTTTCACTCAAGTTTGACCCTCTATCACTTGAGGCACAGCTCCACTTCCAACTCTGTTGGTATTTAATTGGAGATAGATTCTCATGGGGACTTTCCTTCCTGGGCTACATTCAAACTGGATCCTCAGATCTCAGCCTCCTGATTAGCGAGGATTATAGGCATTGACCACTGGTGTCTGAAAGTTTTAGTGTCATTAGATTACTTACCAACTTTGTTTCTGAGATACCTTGTGTTTGCTTCCTTGCCTTTTTGTGACAGCGGCAATCAAACCATAGGAGGGCCAACAAAAGAGCATGTTTCTGTGTCTCTAGGTTTATGTCTTTGATGGTGTCATTTTGGTCTCCTGCTTTGACTGTCTTTGTGTCCTTATGATCATATTTCTTTGGCTTTTCTGTACTTTGTGTTTCTTTCTCTATCCCTATGTTTCTATGTTTCTATGTGTGAATCTTTGTTGTTGTCTTTCTTTATGTATCTAGTGTCATTGGTTGACTATATACACATACATATGTATACATATGTGTGTGTGTGTGTGTGTATACTGCTGTTTATGGCCATTTTTGTTCTTTTACTCATTTATTCATTTTGTAAATATTTACTGAGCCTCAGTGGAGGCCCATAGATGATTCCAAAAAAGGTCCTTTCTCTTAAAGAGCTTACAGTCTTAGGGATATAGATAAGTAAGTAGGTGATTAGCACATTGTATGACAAGTGCTGTGATCCTTGAGGGGATTCAGAGGAGGGGATCAAATTCAATCTAGGTGAGGAGCCAAGAATGTTCTAGAGAAGATAACTAAGCCTCAAAATATGGGAGCAAATGAAGAGTGTCATGCTGAAGGAAGAAATCATGCAAAGGTCCTGTGCTCAGACAGAATATGACTTGTTAGATAATCTCCAGGAGCCTTACATGCACCATGGGAGCCAGAGAAAGTTGTGAGAAGGTCTAGTGACACAATCCATTTTGAAAGCATGTTTCTTTCTGTAATGATGTGGAAAATGGTGTAGGTACTAGACATAGGAGAGGCCCTGAGAAGATAAGAGTCTCTAATAGTCTAGGTTTATAGGCCTGTAGGACTGTGTGTGTCCTGGTATATGTGTCTCTATGTGTCTCCATGTTCCTAGGTCTTTATGTCTTTGGCTAACCCCATACCCCATCCCCTGGATCTCCCTAATTCAGTTCTCCTGGCTCTGGAGTTCAGGACCAATCACAGGACATAGGCGAGGTAGGGCTGGCCAAGCAACTGTTCTACATGAGAACGTGTCACCAGCCAGCAGGAAGTCCAGCGGGGCAACAATCTTGGTGAGTCCTTCAGCAGCTTCTTGCCTAGAATCACAGGCACATCTGGGCTGTGTTTCCTCTTCAGGTAAGGTCCATTTTGCCCTGTCATCAGGTGGATGTCTGTGTGCTGGAATTGCCCTGAAGAAGAAAGATGTAGTAGCCAGTCAAAGCAGTGTCGAGAATCCCTGCCCCGAGCTCAAGGAGGAGCCTAAACGGGAAAAGTGGAAAAGTGAAAAGTGGAAGAGTGAAGGGGCAGCAAAGTCTCATAGGAGGCAAGAAGGCTGGATTGGGGCCAGGAGTGTGGCCTAGTGGTAGTGCTCATCTAGCATGCTTGAAGTCCTGGTCGATTCCTTGATACCATAAACACAGAAAAAGCCGGAAGTGGTGCTGTGGCTCAAGTGGTAGAGGGTCAGCCTTGAGAATGCTCACAGGGGACAGTGCCCAGGCCCTAAGTTCAAGCCCCAGGACTGGCAAGAAAAAAGGCTGGGTGGGCATCATGGGAAATATCGACAAGCTACACTGGATAGGAGTATAGGATAGAAATAGAGGGTCAGGGTAGATGATATAGCAGAGAAAGGAGGGAAACCAGAAGTAGGGGAGATGACAGGGCAAATTGAAGGGAAGAAGAGATGAAAAGATCCCAGAATTGGGAAAATATCTATTTAATCCACTATCATTGTCCCAAACTCTGGCATGGGTAGCCATTCTCAGATTCTGCCAGTGTCTTTTAACCTACAGTCTGGATTTCTATAGAGGGATAAACATTTAGAGGGAGGCTTATAATATTTGACTCCCTAGTGCCTTCAGGATGTATTCAAAACCTTTATTCTGACAATTGTATCTGATTACTAACTCTAGATCCAGTCTTTTCAACTTTCTAGATGGGTTCCATGGGTGATTCTTCCTTCTCCAAGAAGTCTCTCTTGAATTCCAAGGCTCAAGGAGACTCTCATACCCCAAGTCTTCTCGCCAACTTGGCTGCTTTTTATCTAATGCAGATCCCTTATTGTGATCACTACTCAAGCCTAGCACATTCCTTTTCCCAGATCAGGATTTTCCTAAGAGTATAGCCTCATTCTGATTCCTCTTTGTAGCTGAGCATACCAGGTGCTGGAGGAGCCTCTACCTTTCCAGCCTGACAAAGATCCCTGTTAAGTTAGTGATATCTGGCTTCTCTTAGCCTCAGCAGCACTTACCCATCAGGCCACGGGCCAAAGGACTGAGGCCTGAGCCATTGACCACATAGAACCCCAGGTGGGGTAACTTCAAAGTGCTGGGATGTCTGTAGTGGTGTCGGAGAATCAGGAACTCCAGGTATGGCCCAAGGCGGAGGGTGAGACGGGAAGAGGAAGTCACATGGATCTCTAACTTGGGCTTCTTCACCAGCACAGGTTGGTGCCAGGACAGGTGCAAGGTGCCTTCACCTCTCAAAGATATGGAACTGCGGCTGATGGTGATGGTATAGGCTCGAGCTCGAGGCTTGTCTGTAGTGACTGTGATGATCTGGAAGTATGTGCGGGCCTGGTCCTCATGGCCTGGTCTTGGTGGTGCCCCAAGCAGCTTCCCACTCACATGTAACCCTAGAAAGAGAGAAAGTAGGCCAAGAGCACAGGCTTTCCTCTGGGAATTCATACAGTCACTCACAAGATAGGCAGAGGTGGGAGATCTTGGGGCTCAGGGTTTAGTTGAGCTAGTACAGATTTGCAACTAGTAGGTTGGTTTTTGAGAAAATGCTTTTGACATAATCCTCCCTGATCAATGTGTGAGGAGAAGTACAACGTGTGTGTGTGTGTGTGTGTGTGTGTGTGTGTGTGTGTGTGTTCACTCTTGTGTGGTTATTGGCATGCATGTGTATGTGTTTGCCTCTGACTGGCTTGGTTATATTAAGATAAGCATTTGTAAGCATATGTGAAGAAGGTGTCATAGGTGAATTATGTATTTTGGGAGGGTATCAGTCCTGGGGCTTGGACTCAGAGCCTTTGTGCTGTCCCTGAGCATTTTTGCCTAAGACTACTGACCTACCATTTGAGCTACAGCTCTACTTCTGACCTTTCAGACGTGTATTGGAGATAAGAGACTCATAGACCTTCCTGCCCAGGTTGGCTTCAAACCACGATTGTCAGATCTCAGCCACCTGAGTAACTAAGATTACAGGTGTGAGCCACCAGCACCCAGCTAGAGTATGTATTTTTGAAGGTATATTCATGTGTGCCTTTTGTTATATTAGTGTATCTGTTTCTGTGTACACTCTTGTATATGTTACTGCATTTTACTGAGTTGCTAAATGTCTGGGGTTGTTAACGTGAATTCATCCAGCTTTGATGTGGTGGGGATGAAGCTCTTGGGGCTCTCACCTGCCTTTGGGTCTTCTATGAGTTGCAATAGGTCCCCTGGACGCCCATCCACTGTAAAGCATATCTTGTCTTCTGAGTGTGGAATGTGGACCACAAAATGAGGATCTCCATCCACTGTAAAACGCATGTAACTCTTGACATTAGTCCTTTGAATGAATGGCAAGGAAGAGAGGGTAGAGAAAGGAAGAGAAGGCCAGGCCTATTTCCACAGGGGGAGGAGGAAGGGAGGGAGGGAGAAGGAGATAACAGAAGAAGGGAAGGAGAGGGAGAGGGAGAGGGAGAGGGAGATAGAGAGAGTCCAGTTCCTACACTCACACAAAAGTGTCCTGAAAGTGGCTGGCTTACCAGATAATGAGAAGGTGAAGATGTTTGGCAATGTGCCTGCAAAGGAGAGAGGGCTTATGTTGTTGAGGGAATAATCTAAAACATTCCTAGCAACACTGTGATCGTTGAGTTACCTACTTCCAGGCAAAGTCCAATTTATTTTTGCCAATCTTGGGGCTTTAACTCAGGGTCTGGACACATTCCTTGAGCTTTCTCATAGCACCACTTCCAAATCTTTCTGTGTATGTGGTACCAAGGAATGAAACCCAGGGCTTTGTGCATGCTAGGCAAGCATTCTACCCTTATGCCACACTCCCAGCCCAAGGTCCATTTTTTTTGCCAGTCCTGGGGCTTGCTCTCAGGGCCTGAGCACTGACCTTGGGCTTTCCTCAAGGCTAGCTCTTTACCATTTGAGCCACAGCACCACTTTCATCTTTCTCTGTGTATGTGGTACCAAGGAATCAAACCCAGGGCTTTGTGCATGCTAGGCAAGCACTCTACCATTAGGCCACACTCCCAGCCCCCTGGTCCAAGTTTTTGAAATCAGTATTTAAAGCTTTTCTGGAAGTTAGCCTTTGCTTTTCAGTCTTTTCTTTTATTTCATGCCAGTTCTGGGGCTTGAACTCAGGGCCTCATGCTCTTGCTTATTTTTTTTGTTTTATTGTTGTTCAAGGCTGGCCCTCTACTGCTTGAATTATAACTCCACTTCTTTAGTCTTTCCTTTATGCTCCAACCTAACTGAACTGACTGGTTTTTTTTTTGGTGGAGTACACATTTTTATTAAACTTCTTTCAGATGAAAACATCCATTTGGTTTTGTTATTTAAAATATAAACCCCAATAAATTGGTTTTGGCTTTTTGAGACAGTCTCACTGCGTAAACCCAGGCTGGCTTTGAACTTGCAATCTTCCTGCCATAGCCTCCAGAATGTTGGGATTACTAGCATGTGCCACCATGCCAGGCTCTTCCCTTCTCTTGCTTGTGACCCTTTGTCACACTATCTGGAAGTGTCTTCATTCCTCAACTAGCAAGGACCAATTTCTAGCTCTCCTTAAAGGCCAGCTTAATTAGGATATTACTGGTTTATCAATAGAGTGACTTTGCCAGGTGCCAGTGGCTCATGCCTATAACCTTAGCTACTCAGGAGGCTGAGATCTAATGATCATGGTTCAAAGCCAGCCAGGGTAGGAAAGTCCACAAGATTCTTATCTCTAATTGCTCACCCAAGAGCCAGAAGTGGAGCTGTGATTTAAGTGGTAGAGCACTGGCCTTGAGTGAAAAAGTTAACAGTACACAGGCACTGATTTCAAGCGTGTGCGTGCATGGGCGCGCACACACACACATACACACACACAGTGATTTTGTTATAAGAACTAATTTTCTTTCACCAGTTTGCTGTCTTGCCATCTTATGTCCTGCAGTATTTTAGGATTTTGTAGAGAGTTCTTGCCACTATAGTGGCTCTAAGTCAGTACAGCCCCTGAACTTTAGACCTCCCAGATTACTGTGAGATAAATAAACCTTTATGCTTTACAAATTATCCATGTGGCATTCAGTTATAAACATAGAAAAATGAAGACAATGCGTGTTGTTTTAGGCTGCTAAAATTTGTGGTAATTCGTTCCACCGCAAAAGCAAACTAGGATATCATCCCTACTCTTGGATCCCACAAAATCAGTGTTAATCCTAATTGAATTGAAAGCTCAGGAGATCTTAGCTAAAAGAACTGTTTTGCTCACCTTTTGCTAGCTCCACAACACTTTCCTGTGATTCCATGCTGCCTTCAGCTCCTCCCAGAGTTTCCTCAGAATCGCCACCCCTGTGTGGACTGCCTGTCAATTACAAAACATGTAAGTGGAATTGTTCACTCTCCATGGCAAAGATTCCCTGTGCCCACCAAAGGGCTGACCTTCCACCTAACTAGGAAGGCCCTCTTTGGCTTCCAGTGTGACTTACCCCTTTTCAGCACTGGGACCTTGTGCTCAATCATCCCGTCTTCTTAGCCTCTCCAACTCATTCAGGCATTGCTTAAGCACCAAGATATGGTAGTAAAATAATATAGACATAGTCTCTCTTTTTTTGGTGTGTGTCAGTACTGGGACTTGAACTCAAGACTATGTTTGCACTTATTTTCCATGTAAGGCTGGTGCTCTGATCTACCACTTTAGCCAAGCCTCCATTTTCCTCCTCCTCTCATTTATTTTGTTAGTTAATTGGAGAATAGTCTCACAGACTTTTCTGTCTGGGCTGGCTTTGAACTTCAGTCCTTAGATCTCAGTTTTTGAGTAGCTAGGATTATAGATGTCAACCAGAAATATTCAGATAGTTTCTCACCTGGTAAAGCTCATAGGTCAGTGAAAGAGTCAGGCATTCATAATTATCAATGTTGATAATGTTTTTTGCTGTGCAAAAAGTAGCAGACAGACTAAAGAAGTAATAGAGGCCTAAAGTGACCTGCAGGGGAAGGGGGGAAAAGAGATCTTACCCAAAGTACCAGCTGGAGTTTGAGGGGCAATGGAAGAGATGACGGTGATAGGAAGAGGCAGAACAAATCAGACCAGGCAATTGGTTAACAAGCAGAGTGAGCAGATTGAAAGAAGTCCCTGAATAAACATTGAGGAAGGATAGAAGAGAGATTAGAGGTCCTTGGGTTCAGAAAATGAATCAAGGGTGGAAGAAGATTGGATAAGAATGCAGGGCCTTACAGGGTGCTGAAAAAGTCTTTAGACTTCATGGCTGTGTGATAGGAAACCCTTGAGGAGAATTAAGTAGAGGAGGGACATTGAGGGATTTATGCTTTTAAAATGCCCCTTTAGAACTGGGTACTGGGGGCTCTAAATCGTAGCTACTCAGAAGGATTGCAGTTCAAAGCCAGCACAGGCAGAAAAGTCCATGAGACTCCTTTTTTTTTTGCCAGTCCTGGGCTTGAGCTCAGGGCTTGTGCACTGTCCTTGTACTTTCTCAAGGCTAGCACTTTACCACTTGAGCCTCAGCACAACTTCTGGCTTTTTGCTATGTATGTGGGGTAGTGAGGAATTGAACCCGGGTCTTCGTGCATGGTAGGCAAGCACTCTACCACTAGGCCAAACTCCCGGCCCTCCATGAGACTCTTATCTCCAGTTAACTAGCATAAAGCTAGAAGTGGAGGCGTGGTTCAAGTGGTAGAGTAACAGTACTGAGTGAAAAAACTTAGGGACATCACCTAGGCATTGAGTCCATGCCCAGGCACACACACACACACACACACACACACACACACACACACACACACACACACCTTTGCCTGTGGGGAAAAAACTTGTAGCAGGACAGGAGAACAAATGGAGACACTGGTGAGGAGTCTGGATGGGACACCATGGTGCACTCTCACTTGTTTCTCCCCTATAAGGGCCCTCAGGAAATGTCACTGCTTCCCTAAGGAAGGCAGAATAATGGAATAGTGAAGTACATTTACATTGGGACCAGATTGTAATGGGTCAAAATCTCTGACTAGCCATGTGACATTCAAGAAGTTATTTTAGTTCTCCAAGTTTTTGTTTCCCTACATATAAATGCATGTATCAATAGTTTGCTTATGGAGGATGAGTAAAAGATTATGAGTACAATATGTAGAAAAGTACCCATTCTAGGAAGAGTTCAAAACTGTTATTAATTCATGATCTCTGTGACATTTAAAGGTAATTACCATCATCTTTCAAGTTTATCTCTCTCTCATAGGAAGCAGGACTGTTCACAGAGCACATAAAAATCAATCTGAGCTTCCTTGCCCAGTGATCCTGTAATTTATGCTTCTGAATTCCTCCCCTGCTTGCGACTCATCAGCATCGTCCAACAAAGTAAATGGCAACAGTACTGTATGTCCCGTTTATTTCTGTTCAGCCTTCCCAGTCTTATCTCCCAACGTCTCTGATTCTTCACCTTGCTGCTGAGATCCAGAGATGTTAAGTAACGAGTCCAAAGTCCCAACACAAACAAAAAAAAGCATGAGCTTATCTGCACATGGCTTCTAGACTCCCAACACCCGGTGTTCTTCATTAAAATCTCCCCACCATGGCTTGACCCTTTGCCCATGGTACTCACCATTTTTAGCAGGAGTGAGGAAAGTATAGAAAGCTGGCGGGTTCAAGGATTCCACAAACTTGGACTCCATCATTGATTCAGAGAGTAGCTCTAACTCTTCTGGGAGATGGAGCAGACTGATGGCTTCTGGAAGCATGCTGGAACACAGCAAGATAGGCATGGTTGGAGAAGGATGTCTTTTGGCATAGGACTGAAACTGGTGGGGTAGGGCTATTATTAGGACTTTTAGCACAGATGGCTTCAATACTTGCCTGGTGCTTTTGGGTCCTAGCAGCAGGTCTTGTTGATGCCAGTGCCTTCCAGTGGGCAGCAAAGAAGGCAGAGTGGGGGTAAAGGGTGTGGGGAGGGGTTCTCCAAGAACAGAGGTGGTCGAGGTGCTGCTAGAACCTGTGGTGCTTGAGACAGTGTTTAAGAATGTGCTAAGGCTTTCAGGAGGGGAAGGCCTAGGTCTTGCAGGTCTAGGAGGTAACAGCATTTGGGGTGTATGGGGGATTGGAGTTCCAGGCTTAGAAAGTGACAAACTTGTGGGAGTCTGCTGAGGTGGAGTACTGGGTTTAAGAAGTGGAGGGATTTTAGGGGACTTGGGTAAGAGGATTCCAGATATAGGGTGTGGTGGGTTTTTGGAGATCTTGGGAGCAGGAACTTTAGGTCTGGTATGAGGTGAAGGTTTGGAGATCTGAAGTGTGGAGATGGGTCTGGGCTGCAGTGGGTATTTGGGGGACTGTGACATGAATACCTCAGGATGGGGATGTGCTAGGACATCTGGTTTAGATGGTGATGGAGAACCGGGTTTGTAATGCTGCTTCATAGAGCCAGCTTTGGGTTGGGCTAGGATGCCAGGATTCAGAGGTAGGACTTGGGCCTTAGAATTCATGGGTGCTACAATACCAGGATTCTGCCATGATGGAGCAGTAGGTTTCTGTGGCAACAGAGCAGTAGCATTTGTAGTCATGAGGGCAACAAATTTCATCTTGACAGTTGACTGTGTCAGGGTGCCAGAATCATGTGCTAGGGTTTTGGGCTTTGAGTGTGTTGATGTTGAGAGACTATTAGAGGTTTGACCCAATGGCTCCACCTCCTTAGAACTGAGAGGCTTCTTCGTAGAGACAGTAGTAGGTAAGGTTGGTTTCATAGGTCTTGATTTGGGGGAGACCTTGGGCACCAGAGCTGGTCGAGGTGGGCCTGTTCCTATACCATGGCTATTCTTGGATGTGGGTGTGATGGCCCCTGGTACATCTGTGATGGATGGTTGCTTTGTGGTCTCCTCTGTCTCCTCCTTAAGGTGCACCATGACCAATGAGGTCAGAGGTGTGACAAAGTTGTATTCGAGGGATAGGTTAAGAGCTTTGGCAGTCAGCACATGGCGAGTGGTGGAGTCACGGGCTTGAAAGCGTGCCTCCAGCAGCTCACCGATGGTCACATAGGCCCAGAGGCGGCGGATAAAGCCAGCCACATTGAGGGCAGGCTCTCCTGGGCAACCAAAGGCCTTCTGGCTGCTGTTGGTGGCTTCTTCACTGTGACGAGCCACAAGCAGCTGACCCTTGGGACCACGGGCTGCAAGGTGGATGCCTAGCTCCTGCTTACCTGGTTGTACCTGGCCAGCCACCACTAGTTCCGAGCCACCAAAGTAGGTGGGGAATAGAGCCCAAGGGGATGACCCCACTAAACCACCTAGATAATCCAGACGCACATCTGCCAACAGAGGCATGGAGATTTCCTCATAGAGGCCTTCGAGCTGCAAAGCTGCATCAGCATCCTCATATATTCGTCGGGCTGCTCCTCGATTCTCCAGGGACAGGCGACGAAGTAGAGGGAAATCAGCATCATCCCCAAAGGCCAAGCTGAAAAGTGCTACTCTGTGTCCCAGTGCCTGACGGACATTGGAGAGGATCACACTGGGAGTTGTCACGCCAGCTGTGGGCTCTCCATCTGTCAGGAACATGATAAGAGGGATCCTTCCCATACTAGGGCCCTTCCCAGGCTCCTGGTTACTGTGGTTCAGTACTGAAGCTGCGGCCAGCAGAGCTGCATTGATGTCAGTCCCTAATTGGAGAGCAGCAGTTTGTGAGACTACCTTCTCTGGTCACTTCTCCATCTCCACCCTCCCCTGACTCTCATTGTATGCATATCGGATGCCTCACTAATCTTCCAGACTCAATCACATCTCCTCTTTGCTCAGGCTGTTTGGGGTGCTTATCCTTCCCTTTTCTCGACCCCCACTCAGGCTTCCTCAGATCTGATGGTAAGGTCCATGTGTCCTTGGTTTTTAACGACTTCTGATCTTCTGACAGTTTTTGGATTGTTTCTGTGTGTGTGTGTGTGTGTGTGTGTGTGTGTGTGTGTGTATGTGTGTGTATGTGTGTGTGTGTGTGTGTTTGTGTGTATGTGTTCCTAGTCAGATTGACAGCTACCCAAGGTTAGCATCCCTACCTTCTTGCTACAGTGGAAGAAAGATATGAGATGGCAGGAGGTGATGGGTAGGGATGATATCAGTACTTGGTTGAGAGGAAGTTGATCCAAGGTAGAATAAGGCAGTAACTTGCTCAAACGTTTGGAAATAAATATTTAGATAATCAAGCTAGGTGCCAGTGGTACATGCCTATAAGACTACATACTCAGCAGGCTGAGATCTAAGGATCATGGTTCAAAACCACCCTGATGCAGGAAGGTCCCTGAGACTCTTAACCTCTACTAAACTACTCAGAAAAAGCTTGAGGTGGTGCTGTGGCTCAAGTGGTAGAGAGGTAGCCTTGAGCTGAAAACATTTAGGGAAAGCCCCTAGGAGCAGCAAACACACACACACACACACACACACACACACACACACACACACACACGCGCACGCATGCACGCACGCATGCACGCATGCACGCACGCACACACGCATGCATACACACAATCAATATTATTGAATTTAAAGGTTTCAGCGAATTTTTTGTTTATTTTTGTGGGTATGTGTATGTGGGGCTTGATCTAAGAGCTTTCTATTCTTAGCAGTTTACCTAACTCTAGTCAAGATTGGAACTCTACCATATGAACCATACCTCCACTTCTAGGTTTTTTTTTTTGAACTTTAGGCCTGGGCATTGCTGTCCCTGAGCTCTTCAGCTCAAGGATAACACTACCACTTGAGCCACAGTGCCACTTCTGGTTTTCTGGAGGTTAATTGGCGATAAGAGTCTCATGGACTTTTGTTCCCAGGGCTAGCTTTGAACCTTGATCCTCAGATCTCAGCCTCCTGAGTAGCTAGGATTACAGACGTGAGCCACTGGTGTCCAGCTTCACTTCTAGCTTTTTCTAGTAAATTATAGATAAGAATCTTTGCACGTTTGGTTTACCTGGTGGGATTTGAATCATGATCTTCAGATCTTAGCCTCCTTTGTAGCTGGGATTTACAGGCCAGAGCAATTGGTACCCAGCTGAGTGCTTTAAGGAAGAAAGTCAGGCCTAAAAAGAAATGTGCTCTAAGATACATGGTGAATCAATTATTCTCTTCCCATAAGATCGGGGAATTGGAAAGGAAATCCAGAGGATAAAGGAGTATGTTTGTGTGAAATATGTAATAGTGACATTTCTGGCCTGGTGGGAAGTGGGGAGGATGGGGGAAATAAAGAAAAGATTCTGAGAACTTTCCCAATTCCCCACAGCCTGCCCATACGACTAAATAGGCCTAACACTTACAACCGTCTGCTTCCATTTGACTCAGGTGGTCTTTGGCACTGTGAATATTCTGGGTAGTGGCCTGGATGGAGCCTCTGGCTTTCCAGACATGAACTGTGTCAGAAAATGAGATGATGTTGAAGTAGTCATTGGCTTGGAGTTCGCTGAGGATCACATTCATAGCTTTTTTAGTCTATGGGGGAATGGATGAGATAAAGAAAATGAGACAAGACTTGAGGTCTGTGAGTTCAAAAGGCTACATTTTTTGTCAGTTGTGGGACTTGAACTCTGGGCCTGGGCGCTGTCCATGAGCACTATCCCTGAGATCTTCAGCTCAAGACTACTGCCCTACCCTTTGAGCCACAGTGCCACTTCCATTTTATACTGGTTAAATGGAGATACGATTATCAGGGTTTTTAGTGCCCAGGCTGGCTTTGAACCATGATCCTCAGATCTCAGCCTCCTGAGTAGCTAGGATTACAAGCATGAGCCACCATGTCCAGATTTGAAAGGCTACTTTTATTCAAAGCACTAAAGTCTGTTTGATGGCTTTAGTACTATCATTCTGAATCTAGAATATCAAATCCAAATACCCTGGATTTTTTAGTCCAAAGCCACTAGTAGCTATTGATATTGAAATGTAAATTAGTTAGAGAAAAAATTGAAAATTCCCTTCTTCACTTGTAATAGCCACATTTAAAGGTTCAATAACATGAGGCCAGTGGCTGTTGTAGTAGATGGCATATCATTTGAGAACACTGTAATCACAAAGGAAATTCTCATAGAATGCTTGAAATTCTTTCCAAATAAAAAGAAGAATACAGGTGTAGTTTCAAATGTCTGTAACCCCAGCATTCAGGAGAGTGAGGCTGCAACAGGAGTTTAGGCAAGACTGGTTTATATAGTGAAACTGTCTCAAAAATAACAAAACAATCAGGCATCGGTGGCTCGTGTCTGTAACACTAGCTACTCAGGAGGCTGAGATCTGAGCAAAATAAGAAAGTCCATAAGACTCATCTATAATAAATCACCAAAAAGCCACAAGTGGAACTGTGGATAAAACATCAGAGAACTAGGCTTGAGAACAAAAAGCTCAAGGACAGCACCCATGCCCATAGTTCAAGCCAACACAAAAGGATAGGAAAACAAGATGAGGGGTGGGGGTGGGGGGGGAAATGGGGACCAAGACATGTGAAAGGGTATCAATGTATGTGAATTAATGCACCTTCTATCTGGCAAATATCATGTAACCCTTCTATTAGTTACAATAAAAAATACATGGAAAAAAAAGTTAAGAGAAAAAAATTGAAGTGTAATCCATGTCATTGTGATTGAATGCATGATGTGCAAGCATGCCTGTGAGTTTTGCCTGAATGTGAGATATAACACTATTGTAGAGGAAGATCCGCCAAGACAATAGGGACGCTGCCTAGCTCTCTCCCACAAAAGAGAGAACCAGGGAATCCCACGCCGTCTTTCACCCAACGGCGAAGCTTTTTACATTTTTCTCAGCAGCACATGGAACACACTCCAAAATTGATCATATAATAGTTCATACAGAAAACAAGCAGATACAAGAGGTCTGATATAATCGCATGCATCCTATCAGACCACAGTGGAGTCAGACTAATTCTGAACAATGCAGTCAAAGTCAAAAAACATTCAATCACTTGGAAACTGAACAACATACTTCTGAATAACTCCTGGGTAACAGATCAAATCAGAAAAGAAATTAAAAACTTTCTTGAATGTAATGACAATCAAGAAACCTCACAAAGGAACTTATGGGACACAGCAAAGGCAGTTCTAAGAGGCAAATTTATCACACTAGAAGCGCATATGAAAAAGACAGAAGAAGAGCATGTAAATAACCTAAAAAAAAACCTGAAACACCTAGAGGAGCAAGAAAAAGTTAATTCTAAAACAACTAGAAGGACAGAAATAACAAAAATAAAATCAGAAATATCAGAGATTGAAATAAGATCTACTATACAAAAAAATAATAAATCAAAAAGTTGGTTCTTTGAAAGAGTCAACAAAATAGACCCCTGGCAAGATTAATCAAAAAAAAGGAGAGGGGAGATTCAAATGAACAAGATTAGAGACCCCATGGGAACAATCACAACTGATTTCCAAGAAATTCAGTCCATAATGAATAAGTACTACCAGGGCCTATATTCAAAGAAAGAAGAAAATCTGGTAGAAATGGATGATTTCTTAAATAAATATAGGCTACCCACACTGAACAACAATGAGGTAAACAAATTGAATGAACCAACATCTTACAATGAAATTATGGAAGCAATCAGGGAAATGCCAACCAAAAAGAACCCAGGTCCAGATGGTTTCACTGCGGAATGCTACAAGACATTTAAAGATGAAACAACACCTATACTCTTGAAACTCTTCCGAGAAATAGAAACAGAAGGAGCAATACCAAACTCATTTTATGAAGCTAATATTACCCTCATCCCCAAACCAGGAAAAGACCCAACAAAAAAAGAAAACTACAGACCTATCTCTGTAATGAACACAGACACAAAACTCCTCAATAAAATATTAGCCAACAGAATCCAGAAACAAATTTTAAAAATCATACACTATGATCAAGTAGGCTTCATCCCACAGATGCAAGGCTGGTTTAACATTCGCAAATCAACCAATGTAATACATCACATCAATAGAGCTAAGGATAAAAATCATATGATAATTTCTCTGGACGCGGAGAAGGCATTTGACAAAATACAACATCCATTCATGTTGAAAGCACTAGAAAAAATCGGAATAAGAGGTACATTCCTCAAAATAGTTAAGGCCATATATGAAAAACCTACAGCCAGTATTATACTAAATGGGGAAAGACTGGAACCATTCACCTTAAAATCAGGAACTAGACAGGGATGACCACTCTCTCCACTTCTCTTCAATATAGTGCTGGAACCCTTAGCCAGAGCAATAAGGCAAGAAAAGTACATTCAAAGGATCCACATAGGGAAAGAAGAAATTAAACTATTCCTATTCGCAGATGACATGATCCTCTACTTAAGTGACCCAACAAACTCCACTCCCAAACTGCTAGAATTAATAAACCACTTTAGCAAAGTGGCAGGATACAAAATTAACCTTCAGAAGTCAATAGCCTTCTTGTACACTAACAATACACAAACAGAAGGTCAAATCAAGAAAATGATCCCAAAGAATCCAAAGATTCATATGGAACAAGAAAAGACCTAGAATAGCCAAAACAATTCTAGGCAAAAAGAGCAATGCTGGAGGTATTATAATACCAGACTTCAAACTCTACTATAGAGCCATAATAACAAAAACCACATGGTATTTGCACAAAAACAGACCAGAAGATCAGTGGAACAGAATAGAAGACCCAGAAATAGAACCACATACCTATAGTCAACTTGTATTTGACAAAAGAACCAGAGATATACAGTGGAACAAACACAGTCTATTCAATTATTGGTGCTGGCAAAACTGGGCAGCCACATGCTAAAATTGACCCTAGCCTTTCGCCATGCACAAGCATTAACTCAAAGTGGATCAAAGACCTCAATGTCAGACTGGAAACCGTGAAACTGCTACATGATAGAGTAGGAGAGACACTGGAACTCATAAGCACAGGCAACAGATTCCTGAACAGAATCCCAGGGTCACAACAGATAGGAGAGAGACTCAATAAATGGGACTACCTAAAAACAAAAAGTTTCTGTACAGATAAAACATAGTTGCAAAAGTAGAGAGATAGCCAACCAACTGGGAAAAGATATACATCTGACAAATGCTTAATATCCAGTATCTACAGGGAACTCAAGAAATTAATCCCCCAAACCCAATAAACCATTCACTAAATGGGCAAGGGAACTAAAGAGAGACTTATCAGAAGAAGAGATTAAAATGGCAGAAAAGCATATGAGAAAATGTTCATCATCTATGGTCATAAAGGAAATGCAAATAAAAACAACACTAAGATACCACCTTACCCCAACAAGAATGGCCAAGATTTTGAACTCAGACAATGACAGTTGCTGGCGGGATTGTGGAGAAAAAGGAACCCTACTGCACTGCTGGTGGGATTGTAAACTAGTTCAGCCACTCTGCAAAGCAGTGTGGAGGTTCCTTAAAGAATTGAAAATAGACCTTCCCTATGATCCCACCATACCACTTCTGGGCATCTACCCTAAACATCATAACCCAAGATATGATAAGGACACCTGCTCAGCTATGTTCATCTCTGCACTATTCACAATAGTCAGGCGATGGAAACAATCCAGATGCCCTACTGTAGAAGAATGGATAAAGAAAATGTGGTATATATACACAATGGAATTTTACATAGCCAACAGACAAGATAAAATAATGGCATTCACAGGGAAGTGGATGAATCTAGAGTGAATCATGTTGAGTGAGACAAGTCAAGACCTAAGGAACAAAAGGCACATGGTATCCTTAATATGTGGCTATTAAATCCAAAGAGTACAAGAGTCAGGACTCAGTATCTGCATACCCAAAGCTATGGACATGGTAATAGAAATATAAACATAACTATACAGACATAAAAACCTATGACTCTATAGACATAATGTTTTATTTTCTAAAATTAATATGTTTCTATGACATACAAACCCTTAGCCTAATTTTAATTAAGTTCTAAATACTAAGTCCCAGTGATTGTAAATAGAGATTCCCTTCTTGAACACTTGTTTGTTAAACCTGTCATTTAAAATATGATGTAAAAATCAACGTTAATAAAGACAAAATATGAAAAAAATGTCTGTGATGACACTAGGTATTATAAACTATAAAAAAAGTAACAATTGTGGGGCTGAGAATGTGACTTAGTGGTAGAATGCCTGAACTGCACTCACATAAACAGAAAAAGCTGGATGTGATACTGTGGCTCAAGTGGCTAGCTACAGTGCTAGCCTTGAGCAAAAGAATCTCAGGGACAGTGCTCAGTCCCTGAGTTCAAGCCCCAGAATTGGCAAAAAAACCCCAGTAACAATTGTATCCCAAATCTGAGAAAATTAATAAAACCTTCTTAAATAGGAAAGCAGTCAGAAAGTTGTATTAAAGCTGGGTGTGGTGGCACTCACCTGTTAGCAATTCCAGCACTGGAGAGGCTGAAACAGTGGTTTCATGCACTAATTAATTCAAAACTGAGGAGACTATTGGGTACAAGTGGCTCAGGTCTGCAATTCTTAGCTACTCAGAAGACTGAGTGAGATCTAAGGCTCACAGTTAAATCCAGACTAGGCAGGAAAGTCTATAAAACTTTATTTTTGTTAGTACTGGGGACTGAACTCAGGGCCTGACCACTGTCCTCGGGCTTTCCTCTAGGCTATTGCTCTATACTTGAGCCACAGCACCACTTCCAGCTTTTCTATGTATGTGGTACTGAGGAATCGAATCTGGCTCCTTGTGCATGCCAGGCAAGCACTTTACCACTAGGCCAAACTACAGTCCCCAAGTCTATGAAACTCTTATATTCATTTAACCACCAAAAAGCTAGAAGTGGAGCTGTGGCTCAAGTAGTAGATCTATGGCCTGAGCAAAAAAGCCAAGTGAGAGGAAAGGACTTGAGCTCAGGCTCTAGTACTGGTACACACTTGTTTACTAAAACAATATTTTAGCAGACTATTGAGAAGTGGTGAAACTGGAAGGTTTGTAGGCAGTAGGTCACTGGGGTATACTCGTGAAGGGCATAACTTATCTTTGGCCCCTTCTTCTGTTTTCTCTTTGCTTCCTGGATGTCATGAGGTGTGTAAGTTTCCTGTATTATGTTCTTCCTCTATGATATTTCTAATTTACCACAGGTCTAAAAACAGTGGAGCCACCTGACCACTATCTGAAACCTATAAAACTGTGATTCAAAATAAATCCTTCGGGTCGGGAGTGTGGCCTAGTGGTAGAGTGCTTGCCTAGCATGCATGAAGACCTGGGTTCAATTCCTTGGTACCACATACACAGCAAAAGCTGGAAGTGGTGCTGTGGCTCAATTGGTAGAGCACTAGCTTTGAGAAGGCCCTAGGACAGTGACCAGATCCTGAGATCAAGCCGTAGGACTGGCAAAAAAAAATAAAAAAACATACATCCTTCTTTGTTTTTCAATTGTTTCTTTTGAGTATTTCAGTGATGAAAAACCAGCACAGGTATGTATTGAGGTCCCCACTGCAATCTGTTGGTAAATGCAATCTGTTGGGATTGAAAAGAATATGTATTCTGTTGATAACAGGTGAAGCATTCTACAAATGTCAATTCAATCCTGGTGATTGATGGTAATGTTTAGGTCTATGTATTACTGGTTATCTGCCTATAGGATCTGTCAAACAGAACTGATTTCTATTTGTTGTCTTTATTTACTGATAGAGGGATGCTGAAGTTTCTAGCTATAACAACTGGGTTTGTGTATTTTTCCTTCAATTCTACCAATTTTTACCTCAAGAATTTTGAAATTGTTAAGTACATATAGAAAACGGATTGTTATGTCTTCTTGGAGAACCGAACACTTTGCCAAAATATTATGGTCTCTAAAAATTTCCTTTCTGTGAAGTCTATTTTGTGTTAAACTAAAATATTTCCCCAAGCTTATTTTTTATTTGTCTTTACATGGTATAGTATTCATTAGACCTATATGTTTATTCAATCTTATTTTATATTTAAAGTATAGATCATAGAAACAACATATAAATGGGTTTGTTTTTATTACTTTTAAAATTGTATGCATGGGCTGAGAGTTTTGCCTAGTGGTGAGAGTGCTTGTCTACCATGCATCAAGTCCTGGGTTCAATGCCTTGGTACCACATATATAGAAAAAGCTGGAAGTGGTGCTGTGGCTCAGGTGGTAGAGCTCTAGCCTTGAGAAAGCCTAGGACAAAGCTCAAACCCTAAGTTCAAGGCCCACAACTGGCAAAAAATTGTATGTATGTATGTATGTATTTTGCCAGTAATGAGGCTTGAACTCAGGGCCTTGCAATCTTACTTAGCTTTTTCAATTAAGGCTGATGCTATGCTATTTGAGCCTCATATCCACTCCCTGAGTTTTGTTTTATTACAGTGCTTAAACTGTCTTATAATTGGTGTATCTAAGCTTGTCATATTTAAAATGATTACTGATATGGGTGGATCAATATTTATAAAATTTATAACTACTCATTGCTCTTATTTTTTACTTCTACTCCCTTTCTGCATTCTTTAAGTTTAATTGAGCATTTCATATGAGTACATGTTTTCTTATCTCAGCATGTATGCTATCCTTAAAGAAAAACTTCTAGTGGGCCAAAGCAAGTTTGCAAGGTGGTTATACAACATATCCAAGTCTGCTTTCAAATAACACTGTGCAGTGTGTTTCACAGTGTAAGTACATTATAAAAGATAAGTCAATGTTTTTCCTTCTCTTCTCTTAAAAATTACTGTCATGAATTGAATTTACGCATCGAGTTTGTTTACTGAAAACATCATTATTATTATCTTTAAAAATATGTCACATAAGCTAATAATTTTTTTGTTTTAGATTCAATTATCATTACTTTATATATATACATGACATAAACTAATTACCTGAGTGATAAAGAATTTTTTGTCAGAAATATGCCTGCTGGGAACAATTTCCTCAACTTTTGTCTTAAAATTCTCTTGGCTGTAGCCTGCCCATAGCATGGGGGACCCAGGCTGAGGCAGTGTTAAAGACTAGAGGAGAGAAAGACACCCACAGTTCTGTGGCTCAGGTTCAGGCCCTCAGCCCACTTGTTTGTGTCCCTGCAAGATGAGCTTCACCAGGCATCCTGAGCTCCACACACCTGAGTAAGATGGAAAGAGCACAAATAGCTGGAGTCTGATCTGTCTCTCCTTTGCACTGAAGCCCATTTGAGACACATCCTGTGAGACCACACGCTGGGTGAGTCATCAAAATAGCTTAGCTCACCTGGTTAGCATTAGCTCACCAGGGCTCTGTGGTCAAAAGGTTGCGGGTTCAAAGGCTCTACTATGCCAGAACACTTGAATTTCATATCCTTCAGCAGCCTGGCTGGAAATGCAGCTTCTAGAACTCCATGACTGAGACACTAGGCTCAGGGAAGCTAGTGGTTCAAGGGTGACAGATGGAAGTGTTACAAGGCCCCAGAACTGTAGGAGTTCCAGTGCTACCATTTTAGCACCCTAGACCATCAGGCCTCTCGGTTTCAAAACACCATTCCCCTACACCCTAGGTGAGGACGCATCTGCAAGACTCACTCTTCCTTACCAAAGGTCACATTGGTTCAGGAGTCTAGCATCACTGGGCTCTCTGTCGTGAGGGTTCAGTGAACTGGGGAAGTATTGAGCCCTGGAAATATGGGATGGAGGCTATTCGTGCTTTCAAGCCCCACAGAGCAATGTTTCAAGGTTGCTCAGATTCTGTAGCTGCAGGAAGTGTGGCTCCCACTGGGGAAGGCACCAGGTCCCTAGGGAGACCCCAACTGGTCAGATCTGAGGGGCTGAGATTGGGTGAGGGTAGGGTGTGTGGGAATGTATCCTCAGGACTTGTTAGGAAGGCCCCAAGGCTCAGCGGTACCTGCTTCATCTTGGTCCCAAACATGGAGCCGCTCACGTCAATTACAAACACCACATTCTTCTCCACAGGCCGGAGGCCCCTGGGGGCAAAGTAGTGAATGAAATAACCCCCATAAATCTGGACAAACAGAAGGAAAAGCAACAAGAGGAAGAAGGGTGAGTGCAGTGTCACCAGACCCTCAGACTCTCCCCCAGCAACAGCCTGCACGTCCATCCCGGGCAGCCTCCCTGGCTCCCGCTCAGTGGCCATGTGTGTGGAGGTTGGCTGCAGCTTCAGGTCTCCCTCCACAGCAGAACTGGCTCTGCTGGCTGCTCAGCCCTCCATCCCAGGCCTTGCCCAGAGCTGTGGAGTGAAGAAGACTGGCTTGGGGCCCAGGGCTCCAAGGATCAGGATCTCTGTAATATGTGAGTTCCTGTCCGTGAGAGAGCTGAGGGTCCCCCAGGGACGTGGGCCTGGGCTCCAGGAACTCCAAGTATTGTTTTGACCTCCCTCCATAGAATGAGCCTGGGGCCCAGCTCCTTGCTGCCAAGGGCTGGGAGTCTGCAGGGCCTCCCTCACCCCCTCAAACCTCCTTTCTGCTGTTGCTGGGCAGAGCAGGGAGGGGAGGAGGCAGCAGAGGCCAATTGAGCTGGCTGTACAGAGGGGATTGGTTGCACCAGGTACAGATGCCTGGGGCTGTCCGGGATGTGATTGGCCGCTGGCCCCTGCCCCCTCCACCTCTCCCTCTGCCTCTGCAGAGCCTGGGGGCTGGGCCAGCTGGGGGAAGGCTAGGGGGCTGGGAGGCCCCTCAGGACCAGAGTCAGCTCAGCCCAGGGATGTCTGGGCTTGCTGAGGCCCCGCGCTCCCCTGAAGCCTCTGCCTGAAGCCTGAAGGAGGAGCCTGCAGCAGCTCCTCCTGCCCAGGGAAACAGTCCATCCTCCTCTCTGCCCTTGGGCAAGCTGGGACCACCAGGCTCTTCACTGCTTCCTCCCGCAACAGGGGCAAAGAGCACATGGTGGCTTCCTCTGGCTTCAAAGTAGTTCTGTGCATGGGAGGCCTGTGTGTGCACCCAGGGCTAGCACTGCAGCCCACTCCCCAAGGCCTCTACCACCCCGCCTGCTATCGCCCGGGCCATGAGCAGGAGCCAGCTGGCAGCCTGTGAGCCTGCCAGGCCTGGGTGTGTAGGAACTGGGGAAGGCCATGCCACCTGGTCGGAACTCCTCTGTGCCTCCACACCCCTGATGTGGGTGCTGCGGGGCTGCCCTCCTCAGTGTGGTTGTCCCATCCCACACGCAGCCAGGAGGGACATGGAAGGACAAAGATTTTCCCCCCATGTGGGTAAAACCCACCCTGAGGTTGGGTAGGGTGGCCATGTGCATAGACTTTTCCCTCTGGTTATCACCATGCAGCTCCACAAGCACCTTCTGCCTGCCCTGTGCATGCTCTGCCCCTCCCCCATTGCCCACTCACCCCCCTCCCAGCTCAAACCCCATAGGATCTTCTTCACGAGGGGTCTGTATCCTCCAAGATCACAACCCTTTGCCCCAAGTTTCTTCACATTTGTAAATACTTTGTGCTGGTCATGAGGTTTGAACTCAGGTCCTGGGCACTGGTCAAGGTTATTCCTCTATCCCTTGAGGTACAGGTCCCATTTCAGCTTTTTGGTAGTTAATTGGAGTTATTGTCTCACAGACTTTCCTTTCCTAGGCTGAGTTTGAACCGTGATCCTCAGATTTCAGCTTTCTGAGTAGCTAGCATTACAGGTCTGGGCCAATGGTGTTGGGCTCTTCCCACTTTTAACAATGGTCTTTGCTCTCCACAGCATCCATGCTAAGGAGACTGGCACCTGCCACTGTCTCACCTCCAGTTCACTCCTGTGGAGCTGGCAAGCCTCTCTATCATTCCACCTCCCTTTCCACTTGTCACCAAAGGAAACTAGGACCCCAGCGTGTTTCCAAACTCAATGTGCTCATGAGTGGCCCTTCTCTGTGAGGAACCCTCGTCATGCTGTCACTGTCCATGTCACAATCGACATGGACTCACATTTACTCCAAAGGTCTCGCCCTAGCATTCTGAGATCATCAACGACTTGGGGTTTTAGCTGTAAGTAGGTTGTCTGCAGTTAGCAGAATCCATTGAATCTTGTTGTCAATGGCTGTGGGATTAGGGGCTACCTGAGTTGTCACCATCAGGCAACTTGTCTTCCTTGCATTGTCTCAGAGTCTCCCTTTTTGTACTTCAAATCACCAGCAGTAATCCAATGTCTCCTGTCTCACTCTAGGCTCTGACTCTCTGGCTCCCCCACTGTGTAGACACACATTCTTTACCTGCTTAACTGGGATGGGGCTGGAGATATCTTCATGGCAAAGATAAAGATGATATGCAAAGTCTACAACCCCTTATGTCCCTGTGTGTTTTTCATTCATTTTTTTCCCGGAAGTATTTTGCTTTGAACTCCTGGTTTCTGGCTGACTACACTGGTGGTAGGCCTCCAATCATTTGTATGTTGTTTATTATTGTTGTTTTGCTGCTGTTGGTGGTTATGGGGCTTGAACTCAGGGCCTAGGCTCTGTCCCTGAGCTCTTTCCCTCAAGACTAGTACTCTAATACTTTGAACCACAGCTCTATTTCCATTTTATGTGTGTTTAGCTGGAGCTAACATTCTCACAGGTACTTTTCTGCTGTGGTAGGCTTGAATGCAGATCCTCAAATTTCAGCCTCCTAAGTAGCTCAGATTACAGGTGTGAGCAACTAGTGTCCTGTTTGTATGTTATTCTCATGTAGTCCACCACTATCTCTAGGCTCATTCTTCCCCATAACTGTGTTTCACCTTTAGTTCTTCTATGCTCTTGCAGTAAACCATTGCTAGCTAGGAACATTATTTCTTTTTTATTTTTCTTTTTCTTTTGTGGGAGAGTCATGGTGTTTGAACTCTGAGCCTGGTTGCTGTTCCTAAGCTCTTCAGCTCAAGGCTACCACCCTACCCCTTGAGCCACAGCCCCACTTCTGGTTATTCTAGTGGTTAACTAGAGATAAGAGTCACACATTCTTTAGTGCCAGGACTGGTTTTGAACCGCTATCCTCAGATTTCAGCCTCCTAAGTAGCTAGGATTTCAGGCATGAGCAACCACCCCCAGCTTAGGAGCATTATTTCTGAGCCAGGGCTCCACTGATTGTATGTTATTTTCGTGCCAAGCAACACCATCCCAGGCTCCCTGCTCTCTACTCCTGAAGGTCACCTTTAGTTACTTTTTGCCCTTTCAAGTGAGCTACTCCCTCCTGTTGCTTTTCACTCCTGAACAGTTGTCATGGTGCTGAGCTTTTCATTCCATAGAAACCCTGCTCAGATTCAGCCCTCATTTTCCTCAATTTCCCTGGCTCAGTGCACGTTTTCCTTCTCCACTGCTTATAGCAGCTGCACAACCATTGCATTGTCATTTCCTCTAAGGCCACTATTCACCTATAGAACATAATTCAGCTACTTTATAACACTACAGAATTATTTCACCTCATTCACTCTCACCAACTGGATTGTATCTTAAATGTATGCTCCCACTCTCCAGCCCCATCAAACATTGTTCATGGAATAGGCTGACTCCACCTCCTTCCCTGTCATCCGGCAGCCATATTGGCTCTGAGGTCTTCTTTCTTTCACAAGGACCAGTTCTTTGCACTTTTAAAGCCCCTGGACAGTCACAGAGCGGTCCCTGATCTTCTTTTCCCTTTACTTTGGTTTCTATCCCACATTGTCTTGTGGTGCAAAGGGCATGTCACTCCCTCCAGTCAGTGTCCCCTCCTCCCCTTCCCCAAGAGGCAAGAAGTGGCACCTAGGTGGCATTTCCTTCAGCGTCTCCCACACCACGCAGCTCTGTGCATGACAGACAGGAGACTGAGGGAAGGAGCAGATGGAGGTAGGGCATTTGACAGGTGAGACTCCCAGCCACAAGCTACACAGGAAGTGGGACAGGAGTGCAGGGTTCCAGGATGGTGGCAGAGTCATAGCCCACAGGAAATGGGGGTGTTGAGTGTGCTTTTTATGCTCGATCCTACCTTGACTAGCTACATTTCTCCTCCAGGCAATTGTGGAAAGGGGAAGGAAGGAATCCCCTGACTAGCTCTGTGAACAAAACACACCTACTTGGCAGAGCACCAGATGCTGCCACCTGCTGGCAAGGTACCCCAATCTGCTTAGAGCTGAGGGGAGTAGACCATGATGTCTCTTTCTGTCTCTGCATATGCTGTTCCCTATTGCTACATGTTTTTTCCTTCACTCTGTGCACCGAATCAACAACAAGTCCTACTCATTTCTTCCCAAGGCCAAGTCTTTGAGGAAACTTCCTTTTCTTTTACCCTCTCACACTCTGCCATATATAATGCACTTGTTTGAGCAGAAATTACAGAAGAGGATGCTGGTCAGTGGAGAAGGAAGAAGACATAATCAGGGAAGCTGTTACTTTGAGTAAGCTTATCCCTATGTGAAGGGAGAACTCAGGTTCTTGTGGAGAAAGGAGCTGAGTTGTTGGGAACTGTCAGGAGAACAGTCAAGGAAGTAGGAGGAAAAGGGGTGGGAGTATACCTCTCACTCCCTGCCTTCCCCCACTTGCTCCTTATCTTCTTTTTATTCTATCCAGAGCCCAGGGTCTGAACAGCGGAGCTGTTCCCAAGAAGCATGAAGTCTCTTCACCATCTTCACTAGTTCATCACTGAAGGACTCTGCATTCAGGCACATGGCTCAAGTGACACAGATGGCCTATTAGAAAACCAGGTAATGGCCCACACTGGTGACTCATGCCTATAATCCGAGCTAATGAGGAGGCTGAGATCTGAGTATCACACTTCAAACACAGCCCTACAGAAAGTACACGAGATGCTTATCTTCAGTTAAACAGTAGAAAACCAGAAGTGGCACTGTGACTCAAAATCCTACAGTGCTAGCCTTGAGTAAAAGAAACTCAAGGATAGTGCCCTGGCCCTTAATTCAAGCGCCACACTGACAAAACAAACAAAGAAACAAAAAAGGAGACAAAACAAAACGAAAAAACAGGTAAATCAAGGAACACAAGACTACATAGAAATGTCAGAGGCTGTTCCCTTCCTCCATTCCCAGCCTAAGGATGCTTCAGAATTGTCTATCACTTCCCACATTGAGATGAGGACATAAAGACCCAATTTCAGTTTCTGCAGTCCCCAGTGTCCAGCCGTTTGCAGTGCTCATAGGAGTGGGAAGTCTGGTGCACATCCTTTAACCAATCACACACCCCACTTATCCCCAAGGAGACTCAGAAGAACAGCTCTTCCACACCAGCACATTGCCCAGGCCCAAGGTCAACCCACTTCCCCAATCCCGCACCTGCACATCCCCAATGATATCCTCCATGGTCACGTCATACTGGACCCGGAAGTCAGCCATGATGCCTGAGCGGGAGGAGGCAGACTGTTCTTGCATTGTTGGGGAGAAGGTGACTCGAACACAGGTCTCTCCTCTCTCAATCCTGGTGGATGGGGGCGAGGCAGCCTCACCTGTGTGTGGCAGGGAAGGGCAGAGTGGGGTGGCTTGGAGGGCTCAGCCAACAGAGAAGCCACGGTTGTGGACAACCAAAGGCCAAGTCATGAGAAGATGAATCCTCCCATCAATTGCAGCACCCCTGGCTCTTGGGCCCTTCCACCTGCCCCACTTTCCTGCCCAGCCCCAAACCTTGTAGCCTGCTCCTGCTCTGACCCCTCCCTCACCTGCCTCACCCGCCTCATGCAGCCAGCTCTGCCCTGGGCCCCACTTCTAGAGTCTGTGCCTCACTCACAACCTCTCCCTGCCCCACTAGCCTCCAAGCTGGCCTCTGTCCAGACCACTGGCTCATAAGTCCTCAAGTCTACCAGGAGCCTGGGTCTCCTCCCAGAGAGGCAGTGTGCTGGGATGAGCACAGGGGTACACACACACACACACACACACACACACACACACACACACACACACACACACACACACACACACACACACACACGGGGCCTGGGTCTCTCCCATACCCTCCCGACTGTGGGAAATAGCAGAGTAGCAGGGTTTCCCTGTGGGACAGAGCTGCATGTGTTTTCCTCCCCTCTGCCTCTCTCTCCCTGCAGCACGTGTGGGAATGAGCCTTGTAGGGCTCATGAAATCACTGCTGACTTGCTGGTCCCGGATGTTTGCTGAGCTGGCCACAAGAGCAACTGCTCTGGAATTTGAGTCCGACACAAGTGTCCATTTAGACATGTCTCTCTCTGGGCCTCTCTCTGGCCCCCCCCGCCCCCGAGAAAATGGAGACTTGGGAATTCTGCTCCCCTCCTTCCTGCTCCAGCTGTCAGGAAGCTTAGGGGCAAAGGGAGCCCCTATACTCCTGGGCGCCTGCTCACATACATTCCCTGGGCTTCCTTCCTTCCAGAAATCTTTGTTTTGTTTGATCCCCTCAGGATTGCTTCTATCCTCTGTTTTAACCTTTAAGGAGAAGGGGGAGGGAGCTGCCATTTTTAGCCTAGGGCTCAAGAGCAGAGGCTGCAGCACTCACATGGCCTGTCCTGTAGGCCCAGGTCCCTGCTGCTGCCCTGTGGCCCTGGACCAGCCATCCCTCCCTCCCACCACCAGTCTCCCTGTCCATAGCCCAGGACTGACCACGCCTGCTTCCCTGGCAGTCCATGTGGCCAAGAAAGTGCAGCAGAACCGTGGAAAGCCCCTATGTCCTATGGGAACGTCTGCATCTTGGGAGTGTGGATACCAGTGCTCACTCTCAAGACCAGCATGCAGCCTTCACTGCTCTGTCCATTTGGGGAGCACCGTTGCCAAGTTCCCCTCCTGGTCCTGGGCCACAGATGGCATCTCCTCCACCCAAGCGCGTTTTGGGGTTGGGGAAAGAGGCAGAGCAACGTGCTGAGTCGTGTGAGGCCCGTGAGTGGGGATGGGGCAGTGTGTGTGTCTTCTCTGCACTGTGTGCACCCCATGCCTGTCTGCTCAGCAGGGTCAAATCAGCCAGGATGTGCAGTTGCACAGATCCGGGAGGGTGGCCGTGGGAGCTGCCTGCTCCTGTGCCTCTGCTCTCAGGGGAGCTGTGTGGGGTCTCTGAGGAGCTGGGGCCTGGCTGGGCCCCAAAGTCACCTGTGCTGCTTAGGGGCCTCATTCCTGGGCTCCTCCCCACCCTCGGAGCCCAGCTGGAAGCCGGGCAGGTGGGATGCCTCTGTGCCCTTGGGGCCTGCAGTGGCCCCTCCAGACCAGCCTGCACCCCTGCCTGCCCATCTTCCTTCTCCCCTCCATGGGGTTCCAGGGCATAGCAGGATTCTGCCAGCCTGGCTCCTGCTTCCCTTATTTTTTTATTACAAGACTTCATTGTATGAAAATACCAACCCTCTTCCAAATATTGACTCTTATTAATGAGGGATATCAAGCCTTGGCTGGTTTGTAATGTGCCAAGCTCTTGCTTGTGCCAATGACTGGACAGATGTTGGACCCCAAATAAACTGCGACTTCACGCATGCTCTCCTGTCTCTGAGTGGCAGGGGCCTTGGCAGAAGAGCATGGGATGACTTATGGAACAGTTCCTGTTCAGGGATAGCGAATAAGCTGGTTGACTACCTTGTCCACATACTTGCACGGTCATTGGAACGCAGCCGGCTCGTCCTCAGTGGTGGCACATGCACATACGCGAACCCTGTTCTTTCTGACACTGTCACCTCGACATTCAGCCTTGTCACCAGTTGACCGGGCCTCAGGCTCACCACCAACTCGTACTGGCCTTGGTGTCGCTGGAGTAGTTCCTCATAGGATAGGGCAAATGTCACTTCTGTGCTGGCTGCCAGACTAGTAGAGATTCGGAATTTCTCTGATTCCCGGTCCCTGGGAGAAGGGTGGGAAGAATATTGGATTTCCTAAGGAGTAGGAGAGCTGTTAGGAGTTGCTTTTGCTTTAGTCCAGAAGACCAGGCCAAATTTCAGGTTCAACCAAGTGGCTGACCCTACAGTCAAGTGATGAAGACAATCACCCTTAACCTGTTTTCCTTACTCACTTCCCCTACAAGAAAGGAAACTGTTTGTGAAAATCTGGAGCTGGAACAGAAGAACTAGGGTCTAATGCTTCAATTTAATGAAAGGAGTTTTTTTTTTAACACACAATGCCTCTTCCTCTTCAAATAACTTTGTGCACCCACTCCTGCCCCATGTGTTAGACTGAAGGTTGTTTATGTGGCAGTAATTCAGTTTGCAATAGCCAACTG
Organism: Megascapheus bottae; assembly: GCF_031878675.1. Lineage (NCBI taxonomy): Eukaryota > Metazoa > Chordata > Mammalia > Rodentia > Geomyidae > Megascapheus > Megascapheus bottae. The sequence goes on along the minus strand of NC_143547.1, from coordinate 35,902,000 downwards.
TGAAGTTTTCATCCAGGACAAAACGCTTGGAAGTTGAGAGGAAACATTGAAAGAAGACAAGCCACTTTTGCCAAGTGAATAGAACTTAGTTAGGAAACAACACTTAATTTAGAATAAACAAAAGTCTTATTTGCACATAACTGTCCCAGAGATGCCAATGCTTAAGCAAGCCACACTGAACTAAACAAGCACAAAAATGAAAATGGGGACATAAACTCCCATTTACTGAATATCTACTGTTTGTAGACTTTGATATCCACAAACCCACATGATCACATGTAAGCCTTTGAAGGCAACTTTACTGCCACCCTTCCTCCCTCTACTTTATAAAAGTAGAGATGAAGACCCAAAGAAAGCACACATCTTCCTTGACACTCAGCTAATATGACCTGGTCCTATTTCAGAGTGATGGAATCTTACCTGATGCCTACATGTGCGGCTGTCATTCCTTGCTTATGAGCTTCCTCATACATTTTCTTGGCTTGCTGCTTCTCTTTGATTTCTGCAACATAGACTTTATTGTTGATGGTCCTGATGGAGAGGGAAATAAAAGACAGGAGAGACAGAAAGGGATTAAAGATGTTCAGACAAACAAAAAATACAACAACAGGAGTAGAATAGGGGTCAGGAGAGAGAAAGAACAAAATAGCAGGAGAAGAGAAAAGGGAGAGAAAATAGGATGAAGTTGTTTTCATGATATCCATTTGTCAGATGGGGAAATGGAGACCACCTAACAGATGGTGGACCTAATGTTACAGTGTTTTTCAAAGTGTTGAATGAATTTTGCCACTTAGTACACAAAAGTTCGTTCTTTTTTTTTTCTTTTTCAATTTTTTTTCCTGATCCCAGATGTGAACTCTGAGCTTGGCACTTTTTCTTAGCTTTTGTGCTCAAAGCTAGTGCTCTACAACTTGAGGCACAGCTTCTCTTCCAGTTTTTTTTTTATTTTTTTTAGTAGTTAATTGGAGATAAGAGTCGATGAACCTTTCTTCCCTGGCTGTCTTTGAACCATGGTTCTCAGATCTCAGCCTCCAGAAGAGCTGTGATTACAGGCATGAGACACCAGCACCTGGCACTTAAAAAAATTTAGGTCCGAGACCAAGACTTGAACTTTGTATCTGATGCTTTTGCTCATTAGCTAGCACTTTACCAACAGAGCCATGACCCTGATCCCACAAAATCTTTTAAAAGGGACATTAACAACATTTTAATTACTAATGTTATCTTTAGTTGTTATATATAATTGTTTCACTATTTGTTTAAAACATTATAAAATATAAAATATTATAAAACATTGGGGTGAGTGTGATGGTGTAGAACTGTAATCCCAGCACTCGGAGGCTGAGACATGAAGTTCAAGTTGTCTAGGCTACATAGTTAAACATTGTCTTAAAAATACATATTGCAGCCAGGCGTGGTGGCTCACACCTTTAATCCTAGCTACTCAGGAGGCTGAAATCTGAGGATTGCGGTTCAAAGCCAGCCAGGGCATGAAAAGTCCATTGGAGACTCTTATCTCCAATTAACCACCAGAAAACCAGAAGTGGTGCTATGGCTCAAGTGGTAGAGCTCAGGGACAGTACACTCAGGCTCAGAGTTCAAGCAGGGAGAAAAGAAGAAGAAGAAGGAGAAGGAGAAGGAGAAGGAGAAGGAGGAGAAGAAGAAGAAGAAGAAGAAGAAGAAGAAGAAGAAGAAGAAGAAGAAGAAGAAGAAGAAGAAGAAGAAGAGGAGGAGGAGGAGGAGGAGGAGGAGGAGGAGGAGGAGGAGGAGGAGGAGGAGGAGGAGGAGGAGGGAGGGGGAGGAGGAGAAGGAGAAGGAGAAGAAAAAGAAGAAGAAGAAGAAGAAGAAGAAGAAGAAGAAGAAGAAGAAGAAGAAGAAGAAGAAGAAGAAGAAGAGGAGGAGGAGGAGGAGGAGGAGGAGGAGGAGGGGGGGGGAAGGAGAAGGGGGAAGCTAGGATTATGGGTGTGACCCGTCAGCACACACATTTATAGAAAGGGGAAAACCCTTTTTTCTCAAACCTTTAAGAAAGGGTCCTACAGGACACGACCTTGGATTTAAGCCTGAGAGAAAAGGAGGCTATGGGTAAGTAAAGCTCTCTGGCCATGCCTGCTCAGGCTCCTTTGTTAGCAACCTCTCTTCTTGATTTCTAAATCTTTAGAACACTCTGGGTCTCTATTCTTGACCTCCTTTCATTTCCTTTCATCCCCCTTTGCCTCCCCTTTTGTGTCCTTTCTACATTCACTCCTTAGGTGATGTCATCAAGTCCCATGGCCTTACATACTATTTATACACAGCTGACTCCCAAATCTGTATCTCTAGGATAGATCTATCCCCTGAACTCCAGAGTCATATATCCAATTGCTTCCTTGACATCTCCAGCAGAATGTTCCATGGATATCTCAAGCTTAACATATTCCAAACTCTGCTTTTGTTGTCTCCTCTTCCCAAATCTGTTCTTCTCTTTGCTCTTCCTTATCTCAGGAAATAGTTGCTTGGCTAAAATCTTAAAGACATGCTTAACTCCCTTCTTCCTCTCACACTCCACGTACAATCCATTAGGGAGTTTGGGCTCTATCTTTAGACTATAGTCACAATCTTTCCACTTCTCACCACTCCCACAATAACTACCAACATTTCTTTCATGGTAAATGCAGTCATCTACTAGCTGGCCTACCCCTTTAAACCCTTGCTCCTGATAGTTTACTCTCCTTGAAGCAGGTCTGATTACCCCTAAATCAGGACATGTATTTCCTCTGCTCAAAATTCTTTGTGGCTTTCATATCAACTCAAAGTCAAACCCCTCCCTAGGCCCACTGTAAACCTACACAATCTGGCTGATGGTTCATTTCTTAATCCCATTTCTCCCTAGATCCTCATGCATACTAAGCAAGTCTATGCCCTTGAAATACATCCTTCGCTCTAATTTATTTATTCATTTCTTTTTTTTTCTTTTTGGTTGCTAGTACTGAGGCTTAAACTCAGGGCCTAGGTGCTGTCCCTTCACTTTTTTATTCAAGACTGGCGATCTACAACTTGATGCATAGCTTTACTTTTAGCTTTTTTTATATTTATATATTTTAATTTTGTTTTATACATAAGATCAGAGCCAAAGAGGTTAGCCACAATTTAAAATTTTATCACAAACTATTTTTGTTGTTGTTGTTGTTGGTTGTAGTGCTTAAACACAGAGCCTGGGTCCTGTCCTTGAGGCATTTTGTGTTCAAGGCTAGCAATCTACCACTTGAGTCACAGTGCCATTTCCAGATGTTCAGTGGTTAACAGGAAGTCTCATGGAGACTTTTCTGCCCAGGCTGGCTTTGAACCAGATCTCAGTCTCTTGAGTATCTAGGTTTATAGCCCTGGTGCCTGCCACAAGCTATTTTTTGACACTTTTCTCATAACTGAACATCTTCACTCTCATGACCATTCAAGTTACCAATAAATTCATTTAGACAATAAAATTTCATTTTGTCTATGTTTCAAAATAAAAAAAATTTAGGTTTTATGCTTAAGGTCTGTGTATAGTGTTATCTGTAGAAACTCTATCAATTAACTCTCAAATCTTACCCCAACCTTTCTGTTCAAAAAAACTCCATCTTTGAAATAATTTGAGAGAATACTGTGCAACTGACAAAATGCTAATACCACAATCACTAACAAGGCTCCTAAGCAAGTCCTCAGTATTCTTAATCAAGATAGCACACATTTTTAATATAACAGAACATTTAATTATATAGTTGCCCATTAACAGATCAAAGACTTTTGACAATGCTTATATTGGCCATTTCCACTGGTTGGCAGGAGGCTCTTCCACTAATGGCTCCCATGGTTTCCACTCTAACATTTTTCTTGCCAGACTTAGTTCCTTCTCAGCCTGAAGAATCACCTCTTCTAGTTGGCTACCCTGAAGTTTGTCTTCTAATTTTTTAACATCTGGTTCGGCTTTAACCATATTGAATTTCTCATTTGTAATCTGTTCTGTATACTTTCTGTATGCTGCATTTTTAGGGAATAGCTCCAGAACATCAAGAATCTTTTTGTACAATATTGTTAGCCTGTCGTGAGTGTTGGGAGCCAGAGTGGAATCAAACTGTACCTTGATTTGCATCAGACAATGGCTTTATCATCTTATTGTTTTCTGGCCTTATTCTGTTTAAATGACCTGAGATTTACCATATGAATGTCCTAACACCTGGAAGTTCCCTGGGTCTCAAGAAGGGAAGAAGCGGGAGTGAAAAATAAACGCAGCAGTCTTTACCTGGACTGCAGACATCCCGGACCCCGGACCCGGTGTGTCTGTCTCTTCTATTTCTTCCTAGTCCTTGCCCCCTATTTCAGGAACCCCAACCTGCGAACCCTGGTTTGCTGCCGGTTGGCCCCGGCACGTGAGGAGTTTCACAAACAGCCAAGCCCACCAGGCCAGTGGTCTTCTTCAGCACGCCGGCCATGATGGAGAGCGACTCACGGGAGCCACGCCGCAAAGCCCTCCTACTTTTAGCTTTTTTAGCCTGGGTTGGCTTCTCACCTAAATCTTCAGATATAAACCTCCTGAGTGACTTGGATTACAGTCATGAGCCACCAGTATGCAGCCTTAGTCCTATTTTTTAAGAGAAAAATATTTATTTGGGCTCATAGTTTCAAAGGTTTCAGTTCCACGGTAAGAATCTGCTCTCCTTTCCTTATGCTATGAGGTATTGATTCTGTCTTGTATTATATATATACACATATACATACTATGCATGTATATAGAATATATACGTATATAGAATATGTATAGATAATATATGTATATATATATACACACACATGCTGAGCTCCACTTGCTTGCTCACAGCCTCACTCTACCACTTGAACTATGTCTCCACCCCTTTTATTTTTGTTTTTGGAGATAAGGTCTCATATATAACTTAAATGGGGCTTGAAATCTTTATTTTCCTGCCTCCAGCTATACATACATACATATATATATATATATATACACACGTATATATATACGTGTTTATTTCTGTTTTATTTTTTGTCAGTCATGGGGCTTGAACTCTGAGCTTGGGTGTTGTCCCTGAGTCCTTCAGCTCAAGGCTAGCACTCTACTACTTGAGCCACAGCACCACTTCCCTTTTTCTGATGACTAATTGCAAATAAGATTCTCACAGGCTTTCATGCCTGGGCTGGCTCTGAACCGTGATCCTCAGATCTCAGCCTCCTGAGTAGCTAGGGTTACAGTTGTGAGCAACCAGCACCCAGCTATGTATATACTTTTATATATATATATAATTCAAATTGAATTTAACTGATACTAAAACACATAAAGTTTACAGATGCGCACACAAGATTTTATACATGCATAAGCATATATAATGTAATGTTTAAATTATACTTGCTTGCACTTAGGGACTGGGCGCTGTCCCTGAGCTTTTTTGCTCAAGGCTAGTACTTTGCCATTTGAATCACAGTTTCATTTCTAGCTTTTTGGTGGTTAATTGTGATAAAAGTCTCATGGACTTGCCTCAGGTTGGCTTTGAACCATGATCCTCAGATCTCAGCCTTCTACGTAGCTAGGATTAAAGGTATGAGCCATGAATACCTGGCCCCTTTCTTTTGGTTTTAAAAATGCACAGTACATAATTATTTTTTGCAGTCACAATACTTACAATAATTTCCCAGGGCTTATGCCTCCTGGCTAACTACAACTTGGTACCCATTAATCAACCTTTCCCTATCTCTACTTATCCCCCTAATCTCAGAACTACCATGGACTTTCAAATTGTATGAGATCATGTTTTTTTCTGTATTGCATATAGGAATGAGATCATGAGGTAATTGTTCTGTGCCTGGCTTACTCCACTTAACGTAATGTCCTCTGGTTCCATTCAGGTTGTCACAAGTGACTGAATAGCATTCCAATTCTTTATTTGTTTATTGGTAAATGTGCAGTTAGTTTTTTTTCCCATTGCTTGGCCTTTATGATTAGTGTTCCTTGCTATGTCTTGAATGTGTTTAATACATTCCTTTTTTTTGCCAGTCCTAGGGCTTGAACTCAGAGCCTGAGCACTGTCCTTGGGCTTTCCTTAAGGCTGGAGCTCGACCACTTGAGCCACAGCTTTTTTCTGTGTATATGGTACTAAGGACTCAAACCTGGGTCTTTGTTCCTACTAGTCAAGCATTCTATCATAGGCCAAACTCCCGACCCGTGTTTAGTACATTCCTGTCTCAGAGACTTTACAACTACTATTCCCTTGGCCTGGAATCTTCTTTCTGCAGGTCTTTGCAAGTATTCACACCCTCTCTTTCTTCAGATCTGTGTTTAAAAGTCACTTCCGCAGAGAGCTATCTTTGATTACTTTATCATCTTTTACTTCCTTACTAGATATTCAATTTTTGTAGCATTTCTCATCAACAAACTGACTTATTTGTTTGTTTTATGCCTTACTTTCTCTGATACATTGTGAGAATTTTGAGGGCAAAGATTTTGTCTGTTTTGATTTTTTTTTGTTGTTTCTTTGTTGGTTATGGGGCATGAACTTTATCAATTGTGGAACCTTGTCATTGTCCGTCAAGGCTAGTACTCTACCACTTTGAGCCAAAGCATCACTTCTGGGGTTCTAGGGGTTAATTAGAAATAAAAGTTTCACTGACTTTCCTGCCTGGGAAAGCTTTGAACCACAATCCTCAGCTCTCAGCCTCCAGAGAGCTGTCTGCACCAGCACCTATCACAAACTATTTTTTTCTCTAAAAAATTATTGTATGTTGGGGCCAGGAGTTTGGCCTTGTGGTAGAGTGCTTTGCATAGCATGCACGAAGACCCGGGTTCGATTCCTTGGTACCACATACATAGAAAAAAGCCAAAAGTGGTGCTGAGGCTCAAGTGGTAGAGCTCTAGCCTTGAGAAAGTCCAAGGACAGGGCTCAGGCCCTGAGCTCAAGCCCAGGACTGGCAAAAAAAATATTGTATGTAGTTGTACAAAGGTGATTTTGTCTGCTTTATTTGTTGCTATATCTCTAGTGTCTGGAATAGGGTCTGGCCCACAGGAAGCACTCGGTGAGTTTTTTCTGAGTGGACATCCAAGCCAACCAGAAAAACTCAGAGCAATGGAAGATATGAGCAGGGAGAGAAGGGCAGAGAATTGAGGGTTTTGAACCCAATGTTTGATGAGTTCATTAGGGCAGCAAGGATTTTTTGCCATGATGAAAAAATAGAGTCATGAATGGGTCTCAAAATGTAGAGGGGGTGTCAGGGAAGTTGATGCTCTGGAGAATATTAACATAACTCTCTAGGAGTCAAGTATAATAGTCTCCATTTAGGAAATGGGGTAACTGAGGCAAGGATAGGCCTCTGCCTCCAGGGAGGATTCTTAGCTGGCAGAAGAGACCACTTAGGCAAGGAGTATTTCAAGGCATCTGAAACCCAGTTGCTATGGCTGGGCTAGTGCGGGGGTGGGCCGAGCTGGCAGGACCCCAAGGTCTCCTGGGGGGTGAGGGGGCAGGGTGGAGCTGCTCTGGCAGCAGCACACTGAGGCCTCTGTGTGTGCTGCCTCTAGTCAGCATACTTTCCACAGATTCTGCCCAAGAACATTTCCTCCAGTCTGCTTTGCTTAATTAAAAAAAATTCTTTTGGTGTTTCTTTTTGTTTTTTTGTTTTCTATTGAAACAAAAAAAATAAATAAATCCAAATTCTTCCTAGCTACTTGGCCCTTACGTCAAGTGACAGCCCTTACCTCAAGTGACAGCCCTTAACCTCAAGTGACTGCAAACCTGTCAGGTTAGCCTCCTAATTCTATCACATTCCTGGATTTTGGTTTGTTTGTGGTATTGTGTGATTTATTTCTGTCTTTGTCTTTGTTTTTCTTGGTCCCTTGCATACAACAATGTTGTTCCCTTTTAAATTTTACCCTAATGGAAATCTTAATACCAGGAAGCCCTCCTTGATTGCCCTCATTGCTTCTGTCTCCTTTATCCCCCACTCTGACTTCACACAATCACCTCCTCCGTCCTAGCTAATCTTTAGGGCAGGGCCTGAAGGTTCTATTGGGCACAATGACAGCGCGAGGCTGTAGGCTGTTTAAGGCACAAGTGCCTTGGCCCAACACACAGGGGTGAAGACAGCTGAGCAAGGGCAGAAATTCTGCCTGGTCTGAGCTCACTAATTTGCTAGAGCTGAGAGTGTGGCTGTACCCAAAGTCAGACACTGTTTTATAATTCACACTGAGGTGTCATATTGGCTAATAGGGGGCCCTGCTAAGCCTTCTTTTCATTTCAACCAAGGTTGACCAAGTTATCTCCCAGGTCTGACAAGCTGAGAAAAGGCAGTCACTGTCAATTTGCTTGTTCTTCTCATACTGTCATGTCGCTTCTCTTTGCAGTGGTCTCTCAAATCGCCTCTCCTCTCCCCACACCCCACCGTCTTGTTCTAGCCTCCAGCACCCTTTACACAGACTCTGTAGCTATTTCCTTATTTGGTCTCCTAGCTTCCTGGCTGGCCTTTTCAGCCCACCTACTTCACAACTGTCACTCATTGTTCTAAACCTTGCCACGTTGCCTCGTTATTGGCTCCAGTTATTTCCAAACTGAGTGTGCATGCTCCTGGGGAAATTGGCCGGGGACCAATCAAGAATTAGCACTCTGCAGAG